>NC_090228.1:12365198-12477698 GCF_024489055.1 Chanodichthys erythropterus
CAAGGCGATTTAGAGCACAAACCAGTAAAGCATCGATTGGACAAGCATGTTGGATTAAGCCTACCAGAGCGCAGTGTTAAATAAAGTCCTGGTCATCAGTCAAACTGCTATTAGCTTCTGCACATTAGCTCTGCTCACTCAAACACAACATGCTGCACACTGGCCTTGAATTATTAATGATACCAGTGAAAGTGTGTGACTGCGTTGTGTATGTGTTGACATTCGAATTTGTGGCAGCAGTAACCTAGCAACACAGGGATGTGGTCAGTTTGTCATCAAGACCGCAGCATGATTATAAAAAAGATTTGGGTGGAAAGAAAGATAGTGAGGAGAAAAGTGAGATGATGGAGAGCAAAAGGAGCAAACTTGAGAAGAAGGGAGAGAGGAAAACTTGTGAAATATATGCATCTTGATAGACGCATGGCCTCATTTTGTGTTTGTTTGTGTGTATACTCACGCTGGCACTCTTTACAGCATGCTCCAGGCATGTAGATTGGAGCTGTATCAGGGGGGCACTGAGGTGGTGGGCAGAAAATACTCTGACACTCCACTGTACCGTTCTGCAGGTGGAATACACACACACCACCGTCTTCATCAAAAAAAAAAATAGCTTCAAAATCACGATTCTGCAAAATAAGCTAACAGAATCAGACTTTACATGAGTGTTGCTGGCAACTCAGATTGTCAGATCTTCAAAATCTTCACAACTACAACAAAGCCATTCAACAAATATTTGAGGTTGCGTTCCCACACACTGACAGCTACAAAACAGCTTGACTTGCCAAACTTGTGTACTATTTAAGGCTACAAAACTTAACATTTGGTTACACTTTATTTTAAAGTGATAAAGTTGCATTGTACTTACTCAAATAAATACTGAGTAATATAAATTAACTGCATGTATAGTTAATTACTATTGAGGTACGGTTAGAGTTAGCGTTTGGTTTAGGGTGAGTTACTTGTAATAGAGTATAATTTATGGCAGCAGCCATAGTGAAAATAGCGATAGATGCTATTTGCACACATGCTGCGTTCCATTTCGCATACTATCTGTCCTAAATAGCATTCAAAATTAGAATTAGTGCATCCCAAATCATACTATGTTGAAACGAGTATTCCAAAGATACCCAGATAGTCTACTTTTTCCAATTAGAATCTGAAGTGCAAATCTGTGCACAGTGCAACAACTAATTTTGCCCATAACACATTGCGCTGTGGACGAGGATTCGATTAGAACTACAAATGCGAATAAAAAGTGTTAAAAAACTACAAACATGACAGATGTGCGAGACCAACGGTTAAGCAGAGCAGTTAAGATAAAGGGGTTTGAGTCAGGGGCGTCACTAGGCCCTTTTTAGGGGGGCTTCAGCCCCCCTAAACTTCTGCCCAGCCCCCCTAAAAAAAAAAAAAATGATTAATAAATTTTTGATCGCTTCAGTCCCCTTTAAAAAAACTCATTTGAAACGGCGGCAAGCTGCGTCAAGTTTCGGCTCCTCCCCTTATCTGAGTCTGCTTGGATTTAGCGCATTTTTCAATCTGCAGGGGCGCCGAGCAGAGCGAACATCAGAGAGCACAAGGTGTGTGTCGTGTGTGCGTGCATTTATTGATAGATTGATAATGCTATGATATTACATCTGCATCGGTGAAGTTTTTTGTCATAAATGCATTGCAGTTTACATAATGTATTACTGGAGCATCCGGAGCACACGGGACGGCTCGGTTTCTCATCCAATACAAATACGTTTCGCTGCGTTCACCTTCAGCCCTTGTGTGATAGTTGTTTTTTTATTCCTACAAAATTAAGTGATTAACACCCATGAAAACATACTTTAGATTCAGAAAACGATCATGATTTATTTTAATTTAGTTTTTACAATTACAGACATATTATAATGTATTTTGACATTACATTATGCAGCCATGCACAGAAATGACACACATCATTGTCTGAAAGCACTAGATGGCCCAGAGAGAGAATGTGGAGTTATTTTGTTTTGTATTATTAAATATAGTTTTGTATTAAGTAATAATGAATCAGGAGGAGTGTCGTGATACATAAATTAGAGTAAGCATAGAGTAAAGGGATTTTTGATTTTCTTGATTTATACTATTTATACTAGATTTGTACTTGATTTATAGAAGTGGCAAATTGATAATTCATGTTGTTATTTTTAATAAATAGAAATAAATATAGAACAGATTAATCATATTGCCAATAGACAATTACATTAATACATGCATGGTTTGTCTATATTCTTAATGAACATTAGCTGGTTAGTTAAAATACTTAAAATGACATCAATTTTCATGTGGTGACTTTATGAATATCCAACCGTATTGTTGATTATAAAGGCTAAATAGCTAAAAAACTAAAATAATTTATATTTCATTGTAGATGGATATACGACATTTTTTCTTGTCGTGCGGGAGTAGGTCTGCAAATGAGCAACAGTCAGTCAAATAATATTTTTGTAATCATACCCTTATTGGGGGCTGAGCCCCCTTAAAATCAAAATCCTAGAATCGCCCCTGGTTTGAGTGATTAATAATCAGTATCTAACCTGACAAAATCCACATTATATTTCATCTGCAACAGCATTGTGAACTTTTAGAACGATGCGTTTGGTCATTAACTTTTAAATGCATCATTATGCAAAGATGAGGAGAGTTCTCTGCATGAAAGACCCATGACTGGCAGATCAACGTGCGACTACATTTTTCTCTGAAATGGAAGAAAATTAAATTGAATTGAATGTGGAGGATTTTAACTGTGACAACATGATTGGCAGTTTAAACAGTTATAGGTTGCGTAAGTAAGCGAAAGAACATCCGTTAAGGACACAATTGACCTTTCGCCGGGAGTTTGATTGACAAGCGATCTAACCAATCAGAACGCTGCATCCGCCATTTTGTCCGTCAAAGCAGCCAGTAGTTAAAAGATTAACCTCGGTGGAGTAAAACTTGAAAAATGGTGTATATTGACGTCTTTCCGTGTTTGAAACAACATTCATTCTCATGTTCATGGACTAATAGGAAGAGATGATCGTTTTTTACGAGCGGTTGAGGTGAGGATCTACAGCAATCTGTCACGACCATGGTCACGACACATTAAAGAGCAACAAATAGGTTTTTATTGTTTGAATTTCTTTAATAACTACACGGTTTGAAAGCTGGGACTTTGTTTAATATCATAAGTAACCTACTCTGTCTTGTCTGTCGATGTGTGTTCAGTATCCTCTTTGTTCCGCGATGTATTTTTCACTGCGTGTGGAGTGACAGCGCCACGGCTTGTCGGACAAAGCAACAGTAACTAAGGGGGGCGGGGCTCGGCGAAAGGCTAATTATGACAAAGTAGTATGTGCCAAAGCTTGCATACTCTTCACTTCAAGTGACAGCAGCATTTTCTTAGCGATATGTTATTTACAATAAGTGAAAATAGCAATATATTCTATTTACACTATATAAAGGTAGCAGTTCTATGCAATAAGTGCAAATAGTTGTTATTTATACATAGTGTAGATGCTATTTATACTGATAAATAGTGGCAGATACAGTTTGCACCTCAGTATTGATGTACATTAACAGGATGCAATAATAACAGAGTGTGAATGATTATATTTATTAAAATTATTAAATGGATGCCGCCTTATTGGGTCAATAAAGCCCTCCCTACATCTACCCCTAACCCTATACGATAAATATTTCATTAATAAACACTCGTTAGGCACTTTATTTCCACTTTTCAAATATTGTTTTCATTTTTATTGAAAATGGGTCTGCTGAAAACCTTCAGACCTGCAGTGACACTGGTACTTACCCTGCATTCAAACAGCAGACAGTTTCCCAAAAATTTTGTGATAGAAATAACGTGGTAGGAAAATCTATATTTTTTAGTTTCTTGTGGAATGCAATAGTTTTGCTAGAAAAGCAGATGTTTTATGAGTGAACACAAAGTTTTAGGGGAGTGCAATACTTTTCAAATGAATGCAAATTTTTTGTGAGAGAACACAAAAGCACTGAAAACATTTTTTCCCCATCACCATGTCCCCTTAGGGGACAGGAAAAAATGCTTTGATCCCACATGTAGTAGTCACATCATAGCTTATTTCCATAATTTGCACTGTCACTCATGTCTCAAATTAGTAACTATCAATGACAAACAATGATTTCTAGTTGTTTTGTCGCTGAAAATCACTGGTATTGTGAACAGCCCTTGAGTTTGTAGTTTTAAAGCCATCTCTTGTTTAAAATACCAAACAAATAATCCAAAATTACCCTGTCCTGGCAATACATGAGCTTACTGAGCATGTGCAGTTTCTGCATCCATCTATCCAAGCATCATCATCCCTGTATATCTCTCCATTCAGGGTGCACGTCCTCTCACAGTAACAGCCATCCAAGTACTTCATCTTCTCTTCGGCAAGTGCCAACTAGAGCACAATAAAGACATGAGGAAGAAGAGACGGTGTGACTGAATGATGAATCAATATAGCGGTAGACGATACAAAAAAAATGAAGAGCAAGCAAAAAAATGTATGTTAGAAGGAGGGGGAAATAAGAGATTTATGACAAAGGAAGCACTTGTGGTGTTCACTACTAAGGACATTAAACATAGCACATGAAAACTAGTGACATCTAACACACACACACACTACTGCGGAGCCCCTAAAGAGACATGATGATGGAGGGAAAAAAACGCAAAAAACTCAGGGGAATGCAGAACTTTGGTGAAAGAATGCAAAAGCATTAAAATATGTTTTTTCCTTTACATCACCATGTCCCTTTAGGGGCTCTGCACACTAAACCTTGTATAGTACAAAGAAAATTAAGTCCCAATAAAATGAAACACATCAAACTAACTACTAGCTAACAACAGCAACATTAGCATCCTAAAGTAATATTTTTTTCCACTCTTCACCACAAAGGTAACCACCAACAAAAACTCATTTAAGACAACCCTAACAGATCTCCATCTTTTGTCATTTTGCTCAGAACAACATAAAATATTGCTTAATTTCAACATTCCTCCTACATTATTCATGTAGTCCCAATGCAAACAGATTAAATAAACTTCTATATTACAAATTTAAATTCATTGCACAGAATGAAACTGAAACTGGCAAAATTCAACAATTGTTTTGCATTAGCTCAGTATAATTAAATAATTCGAGCAAGCAGAAAAATCCGTTTTTGAAGTCAGGCTACCCCAATGCTAAACATTTTTACAAACTTGCCTTGTTTGATGTTTTAGCCAAAATATCTTGAAGTTCCATGATCTTCTGAACCAGCCCATGGAAATCATTACAAGTGGGACAAGCTGCAATGTGGTGGACGTACATTAATGGCATTTCCAGACCAGTGAGTAAACAAAGTGCATAGATATTTTTGTTTCTGTGCCGTATACAGAGAGCATGCACTTACTGCGGTTGAGATCTGGACACTGGACGATGTATCCATGGGGTAAGACTACCAACTGAACATCTTGCATCACTCCCTGACAGAAAGATATTGCAGAAAGCAAGTCAGAGAGATGTAGAGAGGACAAATGTACAACTTTTACATATTTTATAGTCTATTTCTAATGTGCAAGGCTATGTTGTACCCTGAAGAAACCGTGGGCGTCATTTCTTTGACCAAGCCAGATGTTTGTTCCTCTGGGAAAGTCCATAGATGGTGCCTCCACAATCCTTTCATAAATTCTGAAAGCGAGTACAAATAAAAAGCAATGAGTGAACATTGATAAGGATGAATACAAGGTATTTAAATCCATCTTTGGTGGTCCTTTTATTCTCAAGCTATTCACCTGTTGCAGTCAATATGGAGCACCACTTGGGTGGTGCTGAATGCCAGCGAGACTTTGTGCCAGTGTCCATCTGCCAGACTATAGGGGAAGACCTCTTTCTGCTGCCGCTGGTCTGAGGTTTGGAAGAAGAGACGGATCTCGTTACGCAGACCGCTGCTCTCTACCTCCAGAAACCTGAGGAGGAAGCCAAGGAAAAAGATTTACTATGTTATAATCATGAATCAATTGCTTAAAATCTAAGAACTCCTGGAAATAACTGCTGCCATAATTCTTATGTTCCCATGCATAAGACTTCTGCAGGTTAAGCCAAATGGTTATTATTAAATTCTGGAGTGTGGCAAAGCAGCAGGGAAAAATGGAGCTCAAGGGAATGTGTGAGTTCTGAATGAATGTGAAGACGAGCAGTGATCCATGAATCTCTTGGCCGGCACTCCGAGTGCTGACCTTAAAGAGGTGGTAGAATCAATACTGTGTGTGTTTAAGAAATGTCACTGGACACCCTAATCAGAAACGTTACAGACATTCCATCAGGAGAAGAGATTATGTGTTCCTCTGAGAAACAGTGAATTAAATTAGAAAAAACAGAAAAAGGTTTTACTTGAGCAAAAGCCTATATGGATGCACCGATAAGCCGAAGGATGGATGGATGGATGGATGGATGGATGGATGGATGGATGGATGGATGGATGGATGGATGGATGGATGGATGGATGGATGGATGGATGGATGGATAGATAGATAGATAGATAGATAGATAGATAGATAGATAGATAGATAGATAGATAGATAGATAGATAGATAGATAGATAGATGTTGCCTCAGATAGATGGTCTCAAAACCTGGACAGGCTGGTCTTTTGGTGGATTTTTTAGGGATTTTGTCTACTTTTCAGCTTGGTCATGCTGGAACACCAGCTTAAATCATCTAAAACCAGCTTAGACCAGCTTAGCCAGGTTTAGGTGGTTTTCTCAGCATGGTAAGCATATTATACAGCAATGTAAAAGACAAAGGAAACCTATGCACATCTACACCCCATAAAAATGATTAAAATGCAAAAATTCAGTCTTATCTTCAGACAGACAGACAGACAGACAGACAGATAGACAGATAGACAGATAGATAGATAGATAGATAGATAGATAGATAGATAGATAGATAGATAGATAGATAGATAGATAGATAGATACCTCTGTTCTCCATAGTGGATGGACAGCAGCACTCCTGAGCTGAATTTCTCCTGTTTGAGGGTCAGTAGAAGAGTGAACTCTGTTCTTCCTCTCAACTTCTGAAGAATTTTCTCTGCTGCCTTGAGGGAAGCTCTTGCATTCCTTGATGAGCCTGATGGAGAGAGTGACAGAAAACGAGAGGAATGCAATACATTAAAAACAGACACTACCCTATTTAGAAACAATATGCAATCGTGACTGACACAAGACATGAGGCACTGAATTATTCTGTATCTAATGAAGTAAGCTTCATTCTGCACTCCCTAAATCACTTCTGAATCAACTGAAAAATGTATCTTTTAAAAAGAGATAAATTCAGTGTTCAGGAAATTGTGATGCACTTACTCATTCAACGTAGATCAACTTTATATATGATCTTACAGGCTTTAAATATTAAAGGAACACGGAACAGATCAGACTGATGAAAATGTTTGATCCATCCATCTCCATGTCACTGTTAAACATTGAGATGAATGGGAATTCTAACAAATAGCTTTTTCCAGGTATTATTGTAACAGGTTGGCTTATATTGATAATCCACAAACAATGCATAACGCAGAAAGAACAGTAAAATGATATTTAATGACCAGAGAAAGCAATACAACATAAACCACATAACGATAAACACAAGAAAAAGAACAGAGGAAAACTGAAGGCTTAAATACACAAGGGAGGATAATTAACCGAACAGGGAACAGGTGTGACTAATCGAAGACTATAGTAACTAATGAGTGGAATAGAACTAAGGCAAAAGAGAAACAAGAAAAACTAAAGGTACGTTTACACAACACAATCTTTGTAAACGATCCCCATTCACACAAATCCGCAAAAACGACTAGCCTTGAAACAAGTAATACGCAAGTGCATGCCGTCACAGATTCACGGTTTTTGTAGTTTACACAGAGATGATAACGGTATCATTTTCAAAAAAAAACTTGCACTTTGAAACCTATTTTCAAAAGCTTGCATTTGGCCCCCAAAATGCTATTTTCATGTAAATGAATGGCCAAAACGCATTAGTTTTCCATTTTTAGTTGAAAACTATGCTGTGTAAAAAGTAAACAGAACATGATCATGACAATTAAAGACCTCCTTGGAGCATACAAATTTTAAGGAAATGAGGAAGGTAGACTGATATGTAGGTCATGTCGCAACACTGATGTCAGTGGCAATAGCACAGAAATAATAAAAGAGACACAAGGAAGGAGGAAACACACTGGGAGATGTGATGAGCTGGCTGAGGAGGACACAGGAAGTTGACTGTCTCCTCAGGGACAAATGTTTAAATCAGTCCTGTCAAAACATAAGAAATGTATGGGTCTGGTCCTCTCAAAGGGTGAAAAAAAAAATGCAACACACACACTCGCACACACATAAAGGCCAACCGGGGAACACTAATGTTCTGTAGCTATTGTCAAGTAAAGCTCAGGGGAGTTGTAAGCTGCAGCCGTGAGCCTATTGTATGGCAGGAATGAGGCAGTTTCACCGCCTTCATTAATCAAATACACTGTACGACAGTGAGCTGAAGCTAACCTGGTAACCTCGACAATCCGCAGAGGACAGCACAGCTGATCTAATGGATTCCAGGACAGTTCACAAGTATCAGCATTAAAGTCCTCTGGGGTAGAGCTTGGAAAACAGGTTTTTTCTGACACCTCTCTGATTAATTTCCATTGGATCGACACTTCGTCTCAGATGTGCTATCCTTCTATTGCAATCACCATTGAGGGTTGTATTCATGTGCTGTAAATCAAAGGCTAGACGTTCGTTGGCAGCATTTAAAGGTCAAAGAGCATCTAGGGGCTGCATCTGCTAGGAAATTATGCAAATTACAAGTAATGACTCATAAATACATTTAAAATCCATATAAAATAAATAAATACAGTGCATGATGAATCTATACAGATAAAGAGCTATAAATGGATACACATATGTACAGATAGAGTTAGCTAAATATTAAAAAAAAGAATTATTTATAAATTAATTGAATAATATACATTTAAATATTTATATATTAGGTTGTTTTTAAATTAACATAAAAAAATGCTAGTTTATTCATCTCTGACATTTAGGTTCACTGATTTCAGGCCATGAGGATACACTCACCATTCAGCAAGAAGTTTTTTTTTTTGTTTTTTTTTAACATCGTGAATCTATAATCAATCGCTCCAAATTATCAAACACCCCAGCCCAGCTATCAGCTCAAGAGAACCAATAACTTCAATAATGATAAACGAGAACTGTGCTCCTGGGAGCAAGATAAACACGGTGTGATGCAAATTATGTAACTCGGTCGACACTATTCCGGCAGAATATAAATTAAAAACCTTTCAAGAAGGTTGCAGGTGTTTTTTTTCTAATGATGTTGAGTATCTGTGCCAGCAATAATATGAGCAATTTCATCTAAAAAGCACTTAAATTGATCAAAAGTCAGGCTGCTTATGATGCAAGCTCTTAAAAGTGTGTCCTAACACCATTGAAACGTACCTTAATGAAAGTTTAAAGTGAAAAAAACGTTCATTTTTACAACTGATGAATTATTCACAGCCTATTATAATGACAAAGCGAACAAGTGTCTCTCTTCAAATTAACATTGCATTAATCAAAAGACATAGGTCTCCTTGCTTCAAAGCTGTGTGACCAAACAATGGCTGGGAACAGAAGCAGTGCAGCAAATGAGAGTATTAAATGAACAGTTTAACAGTTTCACATTCTTGTCTTTTCAATCAGCTAAACACCTTCTTTTGTATTCCACATAAGTCATACAGGTTTGGAACGATGTGAGGGTCAGAAAATGATGACAGAATTTTCATTTTTGGGTGAAGTATCCCTTTAAGTCTTTGCAAAATATGTGATAGTACTGCAGACATGGAATCTCAGTTTGGGAATGCAGGTTGAGAGATACGAGTGACGTAGCGTATTTGTCTGGTCCAGACCACATCTTTGTGCAGGAGAAACACTTAGCTGATGTCCCTTTTGGCTGCTGAATGCTCAAATAGCTGATGAATGAGCAGGAATCTGATCCTAGCACTTAAAAGACCCAGTCAGCACCAGGTCTGATGGAAGAGGTACAATTGAGCCAAACTTCTTTCTTTTATTATTTGCTTCTGCTCTGTTCCACCCATTTGCGTATTAATTCAGTAAAGACAAGTTATTACGTATAACATTCACACTCAGACTTATAGACGCATATATTAGCACTGGGCACTGTAATGATATACATCATATGTGCATATGTGATAAAACACTTTTTGGAGGTTATTTTGACATGTTGGAGCTTTCATTATATTGAGAACAGTGTCCAGGATATTCCAAAATTCACCTTTTGCAGTCCACAAAAATCATGCTGAGTTAATAATGACAGAATTTACATTTTTGGATGAATTATCCCTTTAATTCACTCCATTCCTCAACAGTTACTGTGCTTAATATATAAGCTACTTGTTGAATTTCCAACAAAAATAACTACCGTGATACAGTACAGTATATACGTTTCTGTGGAACAGTGCACATTCGCTGCACATCGAAATAATTACTGTATTCAACAAGAGGTGAAATTAAATTTCAATTAGCATCAAACTGCATAGTAAATTAAATTCTGGTGTGGCACCTGGGGAGGCCAATCAGATGTCAGTGCCATTCCGGCTCCGCCACTGGATATAAGATTTTGTTCATACCGCCCACCCGCACTTACTCAATGCCACAATGTCTGGCTACAGTGTCACAAAAGCATGTTTAGCCTTGAATTATCTCTAATATCTCCCCATCCTCCCCTCTTTCTCCTTTCCCCTTCTTTATAAACAGCACAGCATGGATGTCATTGACGGACATTGATAGGTCTCTCATCTGCATTCTGCACATTTATGACCTTGTCTCGGAGCCTGTCTGTTAGATCCCAATTCCGCAATCCCACTGGCATTTACTGGAGTGCCAATCAATACTGTGGAGGTGCCACCTGCCCAAATTAGAACAAGACTATTGCTTCCACAGATATCAAATGCCTCTGCTTATCCTAGAATGTCAGACTTTGTTTTTTCTGCCAAATATGAATGCATCCTAAGTCTGTCTAATGAAGTGTGTACCTTTTGTGTGTGTGTTTATGGGTGTACAGTTGCACACATAGATTGTATCCAGTATAAATACATTTCCCAGAATTGCAGTCTCTCATACACCATTCATACTGCAGTGCGGAACAGAAGTGATGACACAGATGCTGGCTAACTGCAAACCCAGAACGTTACTGCATGCATAAAAATCTGTCATCATTATAGGTCATGGGAGTGGTGACAGGATATTGCTAAGTAAATAAAATGTTGGTGGTTTTGTCCTAAGGTGCTGAAGAGTGGTTGAGCCAGAAATCAGAGAATGACTATCACCATTGTGCCCTTGAGCAAGAAGACACTTAACCCAAACTGCTCAGAGTGGGATGTCAATCTGGATAAACAGCCACCTATAAATCACCAGAGGACAGATCTGCTGAAGACAGATCTGCAAAAACGGCCCTCCAGATGAACAGAATGGAATGGAATAGAACAGTACAGACAAAAAACTAAACAGAGTAGAACAGAGCAGAAAGGAACCGAGTAGAATACAACAAAGCAGACAATTAGAATAGAATAGAATAGAATAGAATAGAATAGAACAGCAGGCAGAGAACTGAATACAGTAAACTACTCAAATAATACAGTATAAAAAGAATTGAATACAGCAGAACAAAACAGAACAGAACAGAATAGAATAGAATAGAATAGAATAGAACAGAACAGAACAGAATCGCAGGCATAGAACTGAATACAGTAAACTATTCAATATAGTAAAAAAGAATTAAATACAGCAGATCAGATTAGATTAGAATAGAACTGAATACAGTCAACTACTCAAATAATAGAGTATAAAAATAATTGAATACAGCAGATTAGAATTAGATTAGATTAGAATAGAATAGAATAGAATAGAATAGAATAGAACTGAATACAGTAAACTACTGTACACAAATAATAGAGTATACAAAGAATTGAATACAACAGAGTAGAACAGAATAGAATAGACAAAGATTGGAAAATCACAAACTAGAACAAAATACAATAGACCAGACATACTGAATAGAATAGAATAGAATAGAATAGAATAGCAGGAATAGAACTGAATACAGTAAACTACACAAATAATAGAGTATAGAAATAATACAATATAACAGACAAAGAATGGAAAAGTACAAAATAGAACAAAATACAGTAGAGCAGACATATAGAATATAATAGAATTAGATTCTGAATAGAATAGAATAGAATAGAATTGAACAGCAGGCAGAGAACTGAATACAGTAAACTACTCAAATAATAGAGTATAAAAAGAATTGAATACAACAGAACAGAAGAGAATAGAATAGAAGGCATAGAACTGAATACAGTAAACTATTCAATATAATAAAAAAGAATTAAATACAGCAGATCAGATTAGATTAGAATAGAACTGAATACAGTAAACTACTCAAATAATAGAGTATAAAAATAATTGAATACAGCAGATTATAATTAGAATAGAATAGAATTGAATACAGTAAACTACACAAATAATAGAGTATACAAATAATTGAATACAACAGAATAGAATAGAATAGAATAGAATAGACAAAGATTGTAAAATTACAAACTAGAACAAAATACAATGGACCAGACATACTGAATAGAATAGAATAGAATAGAATAGAATAGAATAGAATAGAATAGAATAGAACTGAATACAGTAAACTACACAAATAATAGAGTATAGAAATAATAGAATAGAATAGAATAGAATAGAATAGAATAGAATGGAAAAGTACAAAATAGAACAAAATACAGTAGACCAGAATAGAACAGAACAGACAAAGAATGGAAAAGTACAAAATAGAACAAAATACAGTACACCAGACATATAGAATAGAATAGAATCAGACTCTGAATAGAATAGAATAGAATATAATAGAGAACCAAAAACAATAGAATAAATCCAGACATAGAATAGAATATAGTAGACATTAAGGGCCAGATTTACTAACAGCATACACCAGAGCAAACCCTCTTTTAGAGTTAAAAACTACTGTCAGGATTTACTAAAGACACACAGTGAAAAATTAGCGCTGAAAAGGAGTGGACAGGGTTATTTTTGCGGTTGGCCTTATTGCATATGCATTTGTAGGAGTTTCCCTTTCAGACGCAAAAATTATAGCAGGAGAGTATTTAAATGAATCATGCAAGGTGTTTTACTAAGGTTTGCGCTAGTCAATTTACTGGTATTTGTGCCATTATTTAATGCCCCAAAAAAGTGTCTTAAACCAGATGCTAATTTGCGCTGCTCTTGGTCGATTGCATTGGTCATTATTATAGAAATTTTCCAGCTGTGTCTGTGTTCTTTATTCAGGGGTCGTCATTAGATCACGGGCAGAACTTTCCGCTCCCATCAGCACTTTTTTGGAATTGCACTTTCTTGATAATTTGCCGTTGAATAAACCTGGCCCTTGAAGGTGCTGTAAGCGATGTCACGCGTTTTTAGGCTAAACCATTTTTTGTCACATACAGCAAACATCTCCTCACTATCCGCTGCCTGTCCCCTGAACACACTGTAAAAAAAACGCGGTCTCTGTAGTCATCACAAGCTCCAGAAAACGGCAACAAAAACAAACTGGTGCAGCCTGGACCACGAAACATAATAAACATGCTCCAGCCAATAACCGACAAGAATGATTTTAAATGTGCGTTCATGACTGTTTCAGGAAGCATGGAGGGGAGGAGGAGGAGGAGGAGGAGGAGGAGTAAGGAGGGCCTAGCTAGCCTCTGTTTTGTTTGACAACACGTCAAACGTCAACAGGAAGTTACTCCACCATGGTGTTTTATTTGCCCTCATGTGTCTCACCTGTGTCTTGTTATTTATTTTGTATAGTCTCAATGTGTCACGCTGTATAATTTGCCCTATGTTTGGTTCAGCCTTTGTCTGATCTCGTCGCTACATTGTGACTGTTTTGTTCATCGTGAGTTTTTTTTCTTTCTTATCTGTTACCCTGAGATAGTGTTATTTTGAGTTTGTCTAATTAAAGAGCTTGCAAATAGATCCAGCACTTTTATGCCCATCTTTGTTTCAACCCCCGCTGACAGCAATAGAGCAGGAATAGAATAGAATAGAATAGAATAGAATAGAACAAATTTGAACAGCAGACAATGACATGAAAAAGTTCATTTTTAAAGCTCTAGAAACTGAGTTCTTTAATAACTGATTCTATTTATCATACTGTAGCTCTAGAGCCATAAACAGCATCATCATGGCATTCAGAGTGAGCCATGGAGCCAGATGTTATTCCCTTCTCTACTCACTGTCCTCATTAACTGCATCTCCTGAATGGGATGACAATTCTTTGATGGGCAAGAACTTGCTGCTCAACACATGAGCCTGTTTACTCCTGGGACTGATGTTTCACTGTTGGGTTGATCCATTTTTCATGAGAGATTAAGCGGGATCTGGAATTATGCCGTTCTAAACCAGCTGTCTGCCTGGCTGTTTGGCTGTTTCCTCTCACCAGATGTTGACAATGGATTCCAATTTCTCTAAATTGATGAGGCTCACTGAAAAGGCTTTTTATGGAAAGATGCTCTGATGTCAGTTGCACTCTGATGTTAAAAAAGCAAACCACACGCCAGTTCAACTGACTTGTTAAAAGCCAGTTACTCATACCTTCAAACAGATAAGCTCTGCTCTCATTGTGGAACCCGTGGACCTGGGAGACTCCAGCACTTGACCTCACAAGATCAAACTCCTGGAAGATGTCCACATGTAATGCTGGATCAACCCCGAAACCTGAAACTAAGGGAACATGAACATAAGGAATCACTTTCTCTGATACAAAGAGAATGGAATAAAACAGCAATTAAATTTAGCGAGTCACATTGTATATTTGTCAAAAATATTAAAAAAAATAACACTTTACTACAAAATCGTTTGTATATTTAGATGACCACCACAATGATAAATGTGGTAAAACAGAAAACCACATAATATATGAATATATATTCAATTTAATCAACACTAGCTTTTCCATGAGCCATGAATAATAAATATGTGCTCACACATTCTCCAAAACACCATCACACAAAAGTAATTAACGGTATATTAACAAAAAACAAAACAAAAAAAAATCTATCACAAAACACCATTATGTACATAGTTATTAATATTTTTCCCCACAAAAAGTGATTTTTTAAATTTTTTTACAGAAAATATTTTAATATATAGTAAATATTCATTTCATTGAATACATTTAAATATGTATTCTTATTGTGTGTGTGTGTGTGTATGTATATATATATATATATATTGTATTAACTTTTAATATTATAGTATTATAATGTACTTCAATAAACTTTTATAATTTTTTATAATATTTTATTATTATATTTGTTTACATATTAATATAATAAGTTGTTCAAATAGTATAAATGTTACATGTGACCATAATCCACTGAGGAGCCTAAAATAAAAGGTACCAGGTACCCATCCCGTTGCTGAAATTCACTAGCAATAAGACATCTGACAAATACTGAGCTTACCATAGAAAAGTCCGACAGCGCAAAGCGCAAAATAAAGTTTGAATAATCCCATTGTGAAGGAGGAGAGAAACGCCTATTCCGTCATGCTGATGTTCTGCTGGAGACTGAGCGAGATGCGCATCAGTGATACATCTCCAATAAACGCATCCTCAAACCTTCATTATACTTCGGCAAAACTTTAGCAAATAAACACGGGGATATAAAACAAGAGTGAAAACTCCATGAGGCGAAAATTCAGCTTGTGGAGATGCTGTGTCCTCTTGTGAATGAGCGGTCAGTGAAGAGATGCAGGTGCGTCTGTCCTCCCTTCTCTTTCGACCAGAGACGGAGAGAGAGAGAGACTGAACACACGCACCTGCATCTCATAAATCCTGCCACCTGCTGGTCATGCACATGAACATGTTTAACATAACATTTGATGTTTGCAGATACATTACAATAAAACAAGTATTGTACAAATACAAATAGCTAAAACAGGTCATTTATGAGGTTTCATATTGTAGTTGACTTTAAATTTCTGTTTTACATTTTTGCTGTTTCATGAATTTTGTTTCAATTTCGCTGAAAAGTTATAAAACCCAATGTTATTTTTGTTTGCATTTTAATGTATTTTAGATGAAGTAATAAAATAAATACGATTTTTAAAAACAAATCACTTTAATAATTTTATATCAATTATTAATTATTCTTGAGTCCATTCAAAAATGTTTTAAAATGTGCCTCTTTGGAAGATTTAACTCCCCAATATGTTAATGACCTAAAATAACTCAGTGGAGATTAAATGATTAAATATTCTTCCACTGAAGTCATATGGGCAGGATTTTGTTGCTTGGATATCCAGTGTTACGGCACTTAAATAACTAAGACACGTTGCCATGGCATCTACAGTGCATTTGCATATGGAGAAGGGTCAAAGACGACGGTCATGTGAGGCAGAATTTGATAATTGCAGAACCAATCAAACAGGTCATGCAACCATGCAAGCATTTTACAACGCCACATGTCAGATTTGCACCCTTGATACATGAAGCTCAGCACTGCTCTGCTTTCTAAAAATGTTACAGATGCATCTGTTACCTTTCCATGCAAATATGGCTGCATCCCACTGCGTTAAAGAAAAAAAAATCGGGGAGTTTGTGTGTGCATGTGCAGTGATAGCTCATGCATTATTAATGAATCATCTGGATGGTAAACCTATAAATCTGATTACATGATCCCACCATCACTTATTATTTACTAGGCCACGATAGCAATATGCATGATATTAATGTAAATGCATATATACCAGAAACCAGCTGGCAAAAACAGAGAGAGAGCGAGAAACTGTTGGATGTCATTGTGCGCACCTTTCAGTTTCCACAAAGACAGCTCAAGGCATCAGTTAAGAAAGAAAGCAGCTAAAAACAATGCACAGGGAGGTAGCTGTCCTCCATATCAGTTCAGGCACTACATAACAACAAGTGTTTCAGACAACAGCCTGTCTGTATGACAGTTTTTGTGGCCTTCAATAAAAGCAGCAGTTGGGGACTGTAACATGCTGTGATCATACTCTTATGATAGACAGATAGACAGATAGATAGACAGATAGATAGATAGATAGATAGATAGATAGATAGATAGATAGATAGATAGATAGATAGATAGATAGATAGATAGATAGATAGATAGATAGATAGATAGATAGATAGATAGATAGATAGATAGATAGATAGATAGATAGATAGATAGACCAGCTTACACAATCTAAAACCAGCTTAGACCAGTTTAGGTGGGTTTTTCAGCATGGTATGAGTTGGAACAAGCATATTAGCAATGTAAAAGACAAAGGAAACTTATGCACAAATGCAAAAATGTAGCGTTATATTGCTGCTGCTGCTGCTGCTGCTACTGCTGCTGAAAACATGACAGGTTCCCTGTGGAGTCTGTGTTTATAATTAATCAGCACAAAACCATCTTAACCTAAGCAGCCACTCAGAGATGACAGCAGATCCCTTTATCCAACATGACTACTCTTCACTCAAACAAGCACTCACTGCTGTCTCCACTTCACTAACGAATGAGACTCTCTAAACCTGTGAGAGGCACACACAGCTCTGTAAAAGCACCATGAAAACACTTATCCAATGTACAAGTACAATTATGAAGGATGGAGTGTTATCCTGACATCACAGGGTGGAGTATTTCTCATCTTCAAAAGCTTGTTGTTCCGCAACCTGAGTTGGTGTCGCTAAGAAACAAACAAATATTGCATTGTGACTGTTAAAGACTAAAGCTATAATGCAGGTTTATTTAAAAAGTATACATAAAGAGTATAGCATAATGAAAACATAAATGTACAGTTGAACTGTATACTATTTATGACTTTACATTATTATACATTGCATAGATAGAAAACTCCTTTTATTTGTTTAATGATTGATGCACTAGGTAAATGTCCTTTTTTTTTTTTAAAGTTGGCAGAATAAAAATATATAGAGATACAATGCTGACATCTAGTGTCAGATAATGATATGCATTTTCTTAACTAAATCTAAATAAAGAAATAACATTGACTTGTATATATTTGTTTATTTGGTCCCACTTTATATTAAGTGGGCTTCACTACTATGTACTTACATCAAAAAATAAGTACAATGTACTTATTGGGTTCATACTGAATTGCAAAACACTTTTTCTGCTATTGAATTGGGATACAGGTAAGGTTAGGGAAAGCTTTGGTGGTATGGTTAGGTTTAAGGGTGGGGGTAAGGTGTAAGGGATGGGTCAACAGTGTAATTGCATGCAGGTGTTTTTCAAATATAAGTACAATGAAAAAAACATGTACAGTACAGTCCAAAAGTTTGGAACCACTAAGATTTTTAATGTTTTTAAAAGAAGTTTCGTCTGCTCACCAAGGCTACATTTATTTAATTAAAAATACAGTAAAAAAAAAAACTGTAATATTGTGAAATATTATACAATTTAAAATAACTGTGTACTATTTAAATATATTTGACAAAGTAATTTATTCCTGTGATCAAAGCTGAATTTTCAGCATCGTTACTCCAGTCTTCAGTGTCACATGATCTAGAAATCGTTCTAATATGCTGATTTGCTGCTCAATAAACATTTATGATTATTTTCAATGTTGAAAACAGTTGTGTACTTTTTTTTCAGGATTCCTTGATGAATAGAAAGTTCAAAAGAACAGCATTTATCTGAAATACAAAGCTTCATTATACACTACCGTTCAAAAGTTTGGGGTCAGTAAGAATTTTTATTTTTTTGAAAAGAAATTAAAGAAATGAATACTTTTATTCAGCAAGGATGCATTAAATCAATCAAAAGTGGCAGTAAAGACATTTATAATGTTACAAAAGATTAGATTTCAGATAAACACTGTTCTTTTGAACTTTCTATTCATCAAATAATCCTGAAAAAAAATATCGTACACAAATATTTTGTACAATTGTACACATTAAATGTTTCTTGAGCAGCAGATCAGCATATTAGAATGATTTCTGAAGGATCACGTGACACTGAAGACTGGAGTAACGATGCTGAAAATTCAGCTTTGCATCACAGGAATAAATTACCTTGTGAAATATATTCAAATAGAAAACAGTTATTTTAAATTGTAATAATATTTCACAATATTACTGTTTTTTTTTTTTTTTACTGTATTTTTAATTAAATAAATGTAGCCTTGGTGAGCAGACGAAACTTCTTTTAAAAACATTAAAAAATCTTAGTGGTTCCAAACTTTTGGACTGTACTGTATGTACGCAATAAGTGCATTGTATCAAATCATTAATTTAAATGTAAGTACATAGTAGTTAAGGCAACTTAATATAAAGTGGGACCGTTTATTTAGTCATCACAACATTATAATGTAAAGGATATTTATTTTGTGATTTGGCAAAAGATTACATAAAATGTTAGGGTTAGGGTTTAGGGTTACAGTATATATACAGTGCTGCATGAATATTTGTGAATCCTTTAGAAATTTCTACATTTCTGCAAAAATATGACCCAATCAGATGTTCACAAAAAGTCCTAAAAGTAGACAAAGAGAACCCAATCAAACAAATGAGACAAAAATATATACTCCAGTATTAAAAAAAATATCCAGTATTACATATCTGTGAGTGGCAAAAGTATGTGAAGCTTAGTTAATTAGTTAATCACTATCATAGTTCATTTGAAGGGGAACTTAGGCTCAATCAATGGGATGACAATCAGGTGTCAGTTTGTGCCCTGTTGTATATAAAGAACAGAGATCTAGCAAAGTCTGAACTTCACAACATGTGTTTGTAGAAGTGTATCATGGCACTGAAAAGGGAGATTTCTGAGGACCTCAGAAAAAGAATTGTTTTTGCTCATCAGACTGGAAAAGGTTATAAAACCTCTAAAGAGTTTGGACTCCATAAATCCACAGTAGGCAGATTGTGTACAAATGGAGGGATTGCAAAACTACCCTCCCCAGGAGTGGTTGACTAACAAAGATCACTCCAAAACAAGACATGTAATAGTCCGCAAGGTCACAAAGGATAACTTCTAAGCAACTAAAGGACTTTATCACGTTGGCTGATGTTAATGCTCATAAGTCCACCATGAGGAGAACACTGAACAATCACTGTGTGCATGGCAGAGTTGCAAGGAGAAAGCCACTGCTCTCCAAGAAGAACATTGCTGCATGTCTGCATTTTGCTAAACATCATGACAAGCCAGATGGCTATTGGAAAAATGTTTTGTGGACGGATGAGACAAAAATAGAACTTTTTGGTTTAAATTAGAAGCGTTATGTTTGGAGAAAGAAAAGCACTGAATTCCATCATAAGAACCTTATCCCTTCTGTGAAACATGGCGGTGGTAGTATCATGGTTTGAGTCTGTTTTGTTGCATCTGGGATGAACTACAACAATGGAACAATGAATTCTAAATTACCAACGAATTCTACAGGAAAATGTCAAGACATCTGTCTGTGAACTGAAGCTCAAGAGAAAGTGAGTCACCTAGCAAGACAACTAGCCAAAGCACACAAGTCGCTCTATCAAAGAATGGTTAAAGAAGAACAAAGTTAATGTTTTGGAATGGCCAAGTCAAAGTCCAGACTTTAATCCAATCGAAATATTGTTGAAGGACTTGAAGCAAGCAGATCATGTGCGGAAACCCACCAACATCCCAGAGTCGAAGCTGTTCTGTATTGAGGAATGGACTAAAATTCCTTCGTCGTTGTGCAGGATTGATTAGCAGTTACCGGAAATGTTTAGTTGTCATAATTGCTGCAGAAGGGGGTCCCACCTGATACTGAAAGCAAAAGTTTACATACTTTTGCCACTCACAGATATGCAACACTGGATAATCTCATTCATCTAATCTCACTCATCTTATTCTCAATAAATAATTGACAAAGTATATATTTTTGTCATTTGTTTTATTGGGTTCTCTTTCTCTACTTTTAGGACTTTTGTGAACATCAGGGCCCGTATGTATAAAGCCGCTCAGAGTAAAATTTTAGTCTTAAGTGTGTCAAAATTCTAAGAATGATGTAATTTTACTCTTATTCTTAGACTTAAAAGAAAGTGTGATTCATAAAGGTTCCTAAGTGTCAAGACTAGGTCTAGCTAAATTATTTAGGAGAGCTGTAGAGGTCTCTTAACCTAGTTAGAAGATATGCTATATTGGAGTTATATGATATATGGCATAGAGTTGATGAAATGATATAAACTTGATTGTCAATTCTTTTTGTAACTGACCAAATAAGAAACTTTAAATAACTTTAAATAAATATTACTTGAACAATAATTAATTTTTAATGCATTTTAATACATTTAAAGGTGCTGTATGCGATTTCTCAGATTCGTTGTTGAACACTGTTGATATTTGCAATGACGCTAAACACCTCCTTCTCTAGCGGGCATCAGTGTGCAGTGGTTTACCTGCAAAACTCTCACAGTCTGGCCTCTGTTACACGTGTAATGAGAGTGGATGTCTGTTTATCACAGCTGGCATGCAACTAAATGCTTCACGAAAAACAATGCACAGATGATGAACGAATGACAAGGAAGCACAAAAAATGAACAAAGTACACAAGAGTAAATATAAACAAGATTTTTCTTTTTAATCGCAAACAATTTTAATTAAACCATCAAAATATGAGGAAAATATTTTTATATTATTTAAATGTTTTAAAATATGATATTGACTACAACATAATGAGTTTTTAATATTTAATTGGTTCTCTCTTGTTTTTGCATGTGTTCATAATTTCTTTGCATAACAGCCTGGCCAAAAATAATTTGAAATAAAATTGTAAATTTAATTTCACTATCACACATGAAACAATTGACTCCAAGCACAACTACACAATATACTTACATCTTTTAACACATTTTTTAAAATATTTGAATTAAGGTTGAATGTCAGTTTTCATATGGCTGGACATCACATTTGGCCACTACTCTATGACAGTTCATTGACATGAACTCAGGACACATCATTGCTCTAACCGTAAATGAGGAGACATATATCAATAGAAAAAGATTCCACACCGTCAATACTAATTTGTGATAATTTTGCACAATGCAAAGCTATTGCTTTGAAATAAATTTAAATATTAAAACGTTTGTGTTTTTTTTATTAATTTATTATTGTTTTTTTATAATAACATTAAATGATCGGCCATTTTGAGTTGACATCATTGTAGTCCTTAGTTCACAACACTTAAGTGAGCACTTAAGAATCAGTCTTACATTTTACTAAAAGTTGCTTTTAGCTTCTTTATAAAAGTTTCCTACTCTTAGAAAAAGTCCTACTCTTTACTAAGAATTTTTTGACACTTAAGTCAAAACTTAAGACTATCCTTAAGAGCATTTCTGAGAAGTCTTATACATACGGGCCCTGATGATATTTTGGGTCATATTTTTGCAGAAATAAAGAAAATTCTAAAGGGTTCATAAACATTCAAGCACTGTAGCATATATATACCACCATGCTTCACTGTTGGGACTGTATTGGACAGGTGATGAGAAGTGCCTGGTTTTCTCCACACATACCGCTTAGAATTAAGGCCAAAAGTTCTTTCTTGGTCTCATTAGACCAGAGAATCTTATTTCTCACCAAAAACAGAGGGAGCGGACTAATACTGCTAAAATGACAAAATGCCTCAAAAAATTAGCAAAATATGCAGTAGCAAAGCAAATAGTTATTGATTTAGCTACAGAAAAAAAAGTAAACAGGAATATAAACAAGCATAAATGGGCAGTCCAAACTCAAAATTACTCACATGCACATATCCTCAGCAATGACTGCTTATCTGAAAAACATCCCATAAAATCCACAACTCGACTGTAATGAATAACCAATTGTTCTGAATACTTACCCTTTCCTGTCAGTGTTTGTTCACGTCAGTTCACTGTATGACATCATAAGCCATGCAAGCCAATGCGAGTGGTCAAAGGTGAGTCTTATTGCTACCAAAACATTAGTGTGATTCAGCGATTCAGCAGCACGCCGGTTTAAGGGCTGCACACACTACACGAACATGCAGCCAAACATGAAGACCTCTGTAACCCTGTGTCATGCCATATTAACTAACTGCTTTGCTAATATACTTTTTCCAAACACATAGGAGGCGGATCTATGTAAAATCTCCTATAGCCTGCCAGATCAGCAGTATACATATGCAGCCTGCTAGTTCCATATGGAACCCATCTAAAGCAACCATAAACGCAACCGCCTGCCTGCTCTGAGTGCACGTGGCCCACCAGCAGTCTCTTTATCATGGACCCTCTAAAAGGCATTTTTGCCAAAAGGCAATGATGTTCATCTATTATACCATAAATGTGAATGCAGGTGATGTCTTTAAGCACAGTCATGCAGGCTGGACATGAGCCAAAGTCTTTTCAGGAAGTCAGAAAACAACTTTTCAATTAGACAGAAATCATTTTCATTTCACTAACAATTTTCTCAAAGTACATTTTGGATGGCTCTCATGTTTAAAAGGATCTAGAAGACATTGATGCTATTTATGTACATATATTGTCTATACTTCAGAGTGCATTTGTCCATCTTTATGTGTGTTTATGGGTGGAAATGTCAACCTGGTATGTACCCACTCAATGTATGATTCATAATGTCTTTTTAAAGTTAATTTGTTCTTTCTTTGCGATTGAATGAGGTTAGACTTTTGAACTTTTGCAGAGCATGAAAGTTTGACTTACTATTTATTAATCACAATTATTAGGTCATTAATTAAGCATTTGTTGATGCTGATGACTTTGCACAACTTATTTACATTCACATCAAATGGACATCAAGTAATGATTCATTTTGCAATCTTGCCTTCCCCACATTTTTAACAAAGTCTCCACATGTCCTGCCTCGAAGATTTAAAAAAAGACATTCAGTTGCTGTCCATGGTGCTAGATCATATTAGTCTCTAAATAAAATAAAATAAAATAAAATAAAATAAAATAAAATAAAATAAAATAAAATAAAATAAAATAAAATAAAATAAAATAAAATAAAATAAAATAAAATAAAATAAAATAAAATAAAATAAAATAAAATCTGTGACTGGTGATCTTGTATGAGCTGAGGAAGAGAGTCATAGCACATCGATATGATGAAATGAGACAAGAAGTCACCGAGAGAGACAAATATCAGAGCAGACAATCCAGTAAATGAAGAGACAATATGCCCTGCATTAAAAAATGTTGCATAACTTGAATATACCGCATGGAGCACCGCTGGGTGTTTGGGTCTAAATTTCACCCCACGTTGTGCTGTGTGTGAACAGAGACTGAGTCATTAATTCTGTTCAACCTCACGTGGAGCCAAAAGACCTGATATATACACTTCTTTGACCCCTAAATCTTACCAAACCCAACAAATGTCAGTATGAACAAGACTGGGTAGGCCTTTTTAGCATAAAATGCAGATCTTTGTTCTGAGTTCAAGTGAAGGATCATGTAAAATCATGCTAAAAATTCAGTTTTTCCATCACAGAAATAAATGACATAAAAAGTTGTAATAATATTTCACAATAATACTAATTTGAATGTATTTTTGATCAAATAAATGCAGCCTTTGTCATCATAAGGCACTTCTTTCAAAAACCTTTAAATCTTACCAACCCTAAACTTTTGAATGGTAATACTTTACTTTAGCAACAAAAGAAAACTTTATTATTTTTTTTTCATTTTATAAAAACTATTTTTAGTTGTTGATAAAACAGAGTTTTATCCAGTCACCTCATTCTTATCACTTCTGTCAGCTTGTTTTATGCACATCATCATATAAAGTGGCATTTTGTCCACATGCTATTTTCATCCCAGAACATTTGAGAGAAAGACTTACTGTTTTATGACAGTTTGTAAGATTTTGCATCTAATAATAGTCCTCCTGTCTTGTTTGACCCATTTCCAGCTAGCTGGCTGGCGTCATAGTTACATTCAGTTTTTACGTAGCCGCACATGTCATGCCTTGAGGGTTGGGTGGCGTATGATCGTCGTCACAGTGTACATCCAACCGCATTTACATAAATGTCTGAGGTTGAGTGTCTCTTACCAAGCACATGCAGCAAGACATGCTGAATTCAAACACACGAGGATAAAGGGAAAAAGCTAGATCATACTTGTCACATCAATCACCACATTCCAAAGGTTGTTGGGTTTTGTCGGATCAGTGATTTCAGCGTGAGTGAAGTGGGCCTTAAGCAGAAAGAGTGTTCACTGTGACTAAAAAACAAACAAAAGTATTTTTCCTTCCTATTTCAAGCAAGCTCTATTTTGCCATCAGCATATACATTGTCCATTTTCCTCCACCTCAAAACACCGAAAAGATATATATATTGTGATATATGTGACCCTGGACCACAAAACCAGTCATAAGTCACACAGGTATATTTGTAGCAATGGGTCAAAATTAGGATATTAAATAAAGAGCATGTTCCACTAAGATATTTTGTAAATATATCAAAAATGTATTTTTGTGAATATGCATTGCTAAGGTCTTCATTTGGACAAATCACAAGGTGAGTTTCTCAATATTTATATTTTTTGCACCCTCAGATTTTTAAATAGTTGTATCTTGGCCAAATATTGTCATATCCTAACAAACCATACATCAATAGAAAGTTTATTTATTCAGCTTTCAGATGTATAAATCTCAATTTCAAAAATTGACCCTTATGACTGGTTTTGTGGTCCAGGGTTACATATGATATAATATACACATTTATTTTATATTTTATTTATAACCATTTTATTGAAAGGTAAAATATAAGACATGCAAAAATCTAATATAATACAATATAATATAACATTATATTTTATATAATATAATTTTATGTGCATAGCGCATTTAATGCACTTGCCACACCCTAGACCTACGTAGGTCATCTGACATTTCATTCAGTTGATTGATGGCAAATATGATGCAGGGCAACAACTCATTGCATGATGAAACCTATAGAATGCAATTAGATTGTCCCTAAAATTCAAGATATAAGGCAAAAAATGCCCCTGTATGAGTTTTTGTCTCATATTTACAGTACATCATATGATTTCACTAATTCACACTTACATATAATTAAGCAGAGTAAAGGTTATGGTGCTGTCCAGCGGAAGGGCCCCGAGTTCATAATTTTGGCCCAAACCCAGAGTACTCCCCCCGACTGTGGTAAGTTAGAACTAGAAGTGAGGAGATGGGGTGGTGGAGGGATGCTGATAAACTGTCAAACGAACTGTAAACTACACTGTAAACCCTAATGCTCAAAATACTTAATTCGTTTGAGTAGGACAAACTTAAATTAAACAAATTAGTTCAGTTAAATTAACTGTTATGAGTATTTAAAACTTTCTTTTACCTTTGAGTTCACAGCACTGACAAATTTCAAGTAAACTAAACTGTTTTGCCCATGCTTTGCCCATGGCACTCGAAAGGAAAAGTAAATGCTAAAATCAAGTGTTATTTAATGTTTTTTGTGCAAGATTAATGGAAAGGGAGATTTAGTAGTGATTAATGTTTTGTTATGCTAATTTAGAAGAGTTGGTCATGGTGACACGTGCACTGTAAAACTGAACAGTGAAATTAATTAAATGAAATTAGTTTGTTTCACTCAAATAATAATAAAAGTTCATTGTACTTAACAGAAAAAAGTTGTGTGAACTCAAAATTTCATTGTAGCAAGGTGAACTTAATATGATTGAGTTGAGTTGCAGCAGATTTCTAATTCCCAGCATGCTTTGCATCAGACTATATAAATGTTGAAATTAAGTGTTATTTTGTGTGTTTTTGCATAAGATTAACATAGGGAGACATAAATTAGTGTTTAACGTTGTGTTATGTTGGCGATTGACAGGGGGTTCTGTTATGTTAATTTTGTAGGGTTACCATTCTGGGGTGAGCTTCCCGAAAGCATATTTGGTGAACCATGGTCGTAAGTCCCATTGAACTCTATTGGTAACGACGGAACTTGCGACCATACAGTAGTTCGCTTTGGGAAATGCATCCCTGGTGAAGAGTAGACCGTGTGGTTAGGTTGAGGATGGGCTGCAAAACTTTTAAGACCACATATACTGTATGTTGTATGATTACATACATGCAAGTATATATTGATAGTCTCTTTGATAGTTATAATAGCATGTGTTTTTTGCTAACTAACATTTAATCAAGATCTGAATGTGATGTTTATGTAAATTAACTATATGTACTTGAGTGGGGCGACGCTGAGAACTGAGCAAAGGAATGCCAGTGATTGTTAATGAGAGACACCTGTGCACCACACTGGCCTCTACTTCCATGGCTCTCGGCCCCGCCCCACTTGTTACAAAAAAAATAAGTTCTACTAACTTAAAAAAAATAAGTTAGTTAACTTAAATGTTTCGAGGTAATAAGTTGATTAACTGAATGCTCTCCACTCATGTTAATTATCTGAACGTGCTCCTCCCGAACTTTGTTAATAAAACATCATATAGTGAAGCTATTGTATATCACGCGAGTAACTAGCGCTATATCATTTGCGTGCTATTTTGTCAAATGTGATAGGCCCTACTGATTTGATACAACAGTTCAATAAATAAAAGTTAATTTTGGTTTGTTTCTAGACATAATATTGACCGTTTTTGCTCAGTTTTGCCAACAAAAATATAAAGACAAAATATGAATGAATGAATGAATGAATGAATGAATGAATGAATGAATGAACTTAATCATTAAAGGTGGGATAAGTAGATTTTCAAAAACGCTGTTGGACATTGCTGATATTTGAAATCAACCCAAAAAACCCACCCCTCTCTTCATTGCTCCACCTCCAAAACTAGCAATCCTATTGGAGGCGAGTGCACTAACAATGATGCTAAACACCTCATTCTCTAGCAATCATCGGTGTGCAGTGGTTTACCTGCACAACTCTCACTAGCTGTATTGTTGTCACTGTTACACATGCAATGTGAGAGTGGATGTCTGTTTATCACAGCTGATGCACAACAAAATGCAAAAATAAAGCGCAGATGATGAACGAACAACAAGAAAGCACAAAAAATGAATGTACAGTACTCAAGAGTAAATACAAACAGCACAGCATCTCCAGACAATCAATGGCATTCAAACCCAGTGTTACTCACATGTGAAGTGGAATCAAAGCAGCCTCCACATCTGTTTTCAGGCCTTCCCGCTTAGCTCTCTCCAGTAATGAAAAGCCTTTCTAATATCAAAGTGGGTCCTAAAGATCTTGCCCAGGCATAACCCTTCATTCCAGTGATATTCTTCTCTCTTTCTGCAGTTTTTTTTTTTTTTTCCAAATCTCCCTCTTGCTCGTTTTGTCTCCTTGAACGCTATACGCCCCCTAATGCTGATTGGTTACATGTTTGTTAATGGTGTCGGCCCAACTAACTTCCAGTGTTTTTCAAAATCTACTTGCTCCACCTTTAAGGCATTTACGACCAGTTTTAGTTTTTTATTAGAGTATAATCTAATTAAAAATATTTCATATTTCCACATGAAAACATGAAAAAAGCATTGTTCACCTCATGGTCCAAAAGGTATTTTATGTTGAATCAAATGAAATATTTCTTTCTGAAGCTATTTTTGTAATGTATGTTTGATGTTTTACACAATAATGACTTTTAATTATCTATTGGAGGTAATTTCTTAGCCAAATTTGATGTAATCTGTGATTAATTAGATTAATTTATCATTATTAGATTAAAAATTGTAATTGCTTGACAGCTCTATTTATAATATATATTTATTTTTATCTTTGACATTTTCCAGTCTTTGGAATTATTCAAATGCATCACTGAACACTGACAAGGCTTAATTAATTAAAAACTCTAAAGTCAACTAGGTCCAGCTCTATAAACTATTTATTCTCTACAATGACTATTTAAAGTGTACGGCTCACTGGCGTTTTGGGTCATGTAGGATGTCAGAAGGCAAATTTGGCAATCATCCAGGCTACTCTGATGGGGCAGATGACAGGAAAGAGAGAGGGTTAAAGAGGTAAGAACGCAAAATCGAAGCGGGCAGCCTGCAGGGCTGGGGGGGAGAGAGCGGCATTAGTCACCATCTGATTGAAGGAACGAACACAATGGACTACGACAATCACGCCATCATCACGCACGCATAATTTTCATGCCCGCCCCTTTCGTTCCTTCATTCTCTTTAATGGGCAGAGCCGTCCCTCAGCACCTAAACTCCAGACACTTTAAATAGCAGTCCGACCCCTTGCTTTTCCACAACCTCTCCTCTCCTCTCAGAATGTCTAGGAGCCTGAAGCAAGGTATTTCCATGAACTGACAGAGGCTCTGATTCAAAGAGACTTGCTAGCTGTTGAAGCCCGTGTGGCTGTCCACAGTTAGAAATCAAATCTGTGGATGTATTTCTCTGCGGAACTTACATTTTCTCTAACCCTCTGTCTCTATTTCTCTTTCTCTCTGTGGGTTTGTCTCTGCCGGCAGTGGCTGTGCTGCTTGTGGCACTTCTGTGTCTGGATCCTCACGGCCGTGTCGGCTCTGCACCCATCTGCACACATGGGCCATCAGGATGTCACGTCCCGTCCCTGGCAGATCTCTTCGACAGGGTCATTCAGCACTCTGCCAGAATGCACAGCCTCTCCAACGATCTGCACTCAGAGTTTGTGAGTCACATCTGTCTCTTCTTCTACTTCTAACTGTTCTAATGCAACTGTCATTGAAACAAGGAGGTTGTAAAATGTTGTGCTTATGCTAAAGTTTTATTTCTACATTTTGTAAATGCATTTTTAGCTAAAAGAACATTTCTGATCATATATATCCAATAAGAATGATCATATTTCAAAATCCTTGGTATATGATTTGCAAATATTGATGATTATTACCAGACAGTAAAAAATAATTGTTGGTTTAACTTAAAAAAGTAAGTTGCCTTAAAATTGAGCTCATTGAAATTGAAAAATTTGAGTTAACCTCAAAATATTATGTTATCTGAACTACATTAATTATCTAAGTTACTTTGACAAAATAAAAAATGTTGTGATAAATCAAGAAAAAAAAATTTTATAGTACAGAACTGTACTTATCTCAAAAGGGGAAAAAATATAAATTTGTTAGATGTCAAATCATTACACATGCACAAAACATGTATAACTTACAAACTGACTGAAATATTTTCTTTAAAATTCTATTTTTGCTAATATCAAGTATGGATTAAAATAATAACAGCCTTTTTAATTATTTAAAAAAGTGCATGATAATAAAATGCATAACAATAAAATGAACTTTTTTGCTAAAATAAAGAATGAATTTAAATAATAATAGACATTTTTATATTTAAAAAGTGCATCAGATATTTAGATTTCTGATATTTTATTGTACATAATAATAAAATGCATAACAGCATTTAAATAATGTGTAAATTATTTAAATATAAAATTCATATTAATTGTATGCAATTTAAATGTGTTTCTCTATTTTTTTTTTTTTTTTTTTTTTAAGATAGCTTTTTAACAACATTTTTTTCTTTTTCCACGTCTTCTCTATTTATTAATTCATTTATTTATTTTGTTTAAAGGAACAGTATTTCCTGCCCAGCAAAAACCATATTGGAAAGATCTATCGCAAGTGTCACACCTCCAACATACTGACTCCAAATGGCAAAGAAAATGCACAGAAACTAGCTGTGAGTATAACCCCAACAAACCTAAAAATGCAAGTTCAGATCTAAACTACATTGTGATTCTGCTGCCATTGCGTGTCATTAATGGGCCTCGTTCTCCAATCCCACTGCTGTTTTATCACCTCTGTGCCCTTGAGCAAAGCACTTAACCGCAGCCTGTCCCAGGAGGACTGCCCCATCAATTAATGTACTTAAAGCCACCTCTGCTAAATTAAGTAACCCAGCAACCATCTCCTCAAACTCTTAAGCCTCATTAGTTGAATTTATGCCGTTTCAGACAAATCAACGGCTGTAAAAATGAGAAATAACTTCACGCTGTATCTTCAAACTCTTTAAATCTCGTGTCTTAGCGTGAAGAGTTAACGGAGGTGATTCTAAAATTGCTGTTGGCCTGGAGGGACCCCCTGTTCCAGCTGCACCAGAGCATGGCTCACCAGCAGGACTTCAACAGCTTCAGCAGTAACAAAGCCCTGGAGATGGGTGACATGGCTCACGAGCTGAGGAAAGGGGTGGAGAAAGTAGCTGAAAAGGTGAGTCACGTCAAAGCAGGAAATAAGAAACTGAAGTACATGGTTAAGAAGGTCCAGGAGAGGGGTATATGACAAAGGCCAGAGTGTGTCTGTGTCATTTATTAGAAATAAGCAGAAAAGTCTGTCACCTGATTGTGTCACTGTGCACTTTGGTATACTATAAGCATTACATATGATTTCTGTTGTGAAAACTACAGTATTAGATATGTTAGTTCAACTATCTTTGAACACAATATTATGAATACTAATGAAGTGTAGCTGATTTTAAACATTTGATCAATATCTATCTATATCTATCTATATATTCACACCTAAAATTATAATTTTGAGTTGTCACACCTGAGATTTCTTTTTTTAATGTACAATATCTAACAATTAAAATGATAAATCAGTGTAATCATTTTGGCACAATCTGTTGAAATAATAATTATATATATATATATATATATATATATATATATATATATATATATATATATATATATATATATATATATATATATATGTAATTATTATTTCAACAGAATATATATATATATATATATATATATATATATATATATATATATATATATATATATATATATATACACTCTAAAAAATGCTGGGTTAAAAACAACCCAAGTTGGTTTGAAAATGGACAAACCCAGCGACTTTGTTGTTTTAACCCAGCAGTTGGGTTAAATGTTTGCCCAACCTGCTGGGTAGTTTTACTTAACTCAACTATTGTTTAAAAATTACAGTATTGCTTAGTTAAAATGAACCCAAAATATCCTGAAAATTAACATTTATTAATATGTTTAATAAATGAACATTTTAATTTCATTTTAGATTAATTTTAAGTCCATATAGTCATTTTCAAACAATAGTTGGGTTAAATAAAACTACCCAGCAGGTTGGGCAAACATTTAACCCAACAGTTGTCCATTTTCAACCTAACTTGGGTTGTTTTTAACCCAGCATTACCTCCATTTTTAATATATATATATATAATTTTAGTTTTATAATTAACATTTCATCCATAATAGTAAAAACTATTTACAATTAATTTTAATTTTTTTAAACAAAATATTTATCTAACACATTTTTCAATAAATAATCCAACCAATCAATCAATCAATCAATCAATCTATATTTTATATATATATATATATATATATATATATATATATATATATACACACTCCTTAAAATTGTGACGGAGAGAATCTGGAACATTTGGAACAAAATAAAACAACAAAAAAACTAAATGAAAAACAAAAACTAAAAATATAAAATGATTCGGTTTGAACTCCTGTGGTTGACAAACAGTTTCTGAACTTTCTTTACCTATTTATAGAAAATGCCTGCAACACTGTGATTCATTCATTGTGTCTCTCTCGTCCTCTGTCAGATGAGGGTGCTGGGGATGCTCGGAAACTTTGTGACAGGTCTGTCGGAACCAGAAACCATGCTTCCGATATCTGACAGTGGAGAGGCTATGAGCGACTACGAGCTGCTGTACTGCTTCCGCCGTGATTCAAACAAAGTCCAGAACTATCTAAAGATCCTTAAGTGCAGAATTGTACCTGAGCATGACTGTTAGGAAGAAAAAAAACATGGGCCTTTCACCTGCACTAATGGACTACACATGCTGGCCCCCGCTTATCAAGCATGTTTGACTCTGCACCATCAATTAAGACTTCATCAGATCCTTATTGCATCACTAGTACTCCAAGCCAATTCACTGCTATAATTATCAAAACGTAAATAGTATGCAGCAGGAGAGGGGGAAATTCTGTTTCGCCTCTAACTGGAAGTCAATTCATTCTTTAAAATATTTTTCTATGTACTAAGTGCTTTCTATTTATATTTCCACATCAGTTAAATTCCTTTTAATCATTTTTTATTTTTATTTTTATTTTTTTCAAAAATTTATCATTCAGTTGCAAAGCAAATTTTCGCTGAATGAACTGACAAGACAAAATTTAAATAAAACTGTAGATTCTTCAGCAGAGACACAGTGTTTACTGTATTTATTAAAGAATATGAATTAAACTTTGTGAAATGGTGTTCCAAGCACATTTCCCACTACACAACACTGAACATCGACAATTATTATAAAATATTATTTTCATATAAAGTTGCAAATGTCCAGTGAGATGACATTTATTATTATTATTATTATTATTATTATTATTATTATCATTTTAATAAACCATACACATACACACACACATGATAATATAATCATATATGGAGACTTTTTTTTTTTTTTTTTTTGCCTTTTTATATCATTAAAAAAAAAATGTAATAAAACTACACGTGCTTTGGGGTGAAAAATTATTTAATTAAATTAAATCTGGCCTTGAGTATTCTGGATGTGTGTCTCTAGCTTGCCCTCTGCATATAATGACAAGTTACTCTTCATACAGTAGGACAGAAAGACCTCCTATTAGAAAGAGTTCAGTCTCAGCCTGGGGCCAGTGCTTCTGTCTGAACTTTACCATTTTACCAGAACATGTCACAGAATCAGGTGCGCTGTCATGTTCAAGGAGGACAAATCTTTGAAAGAACACAATGTGTTGTCTAGGAAAACTGCATTAGCCTATTTGGAAAACACAATAAAGACCACAAGAAAAAAAAGGGCTTTCTTTAAAGGGTTAGTTCACCCAAAAATGAAAATTATGCCATTAATGACTCACCCTCATGTCGTTCTAAACCTCAGACCTCCGTTCATCTTCGGAACACAGTTTAAGATATTTTAGATTTAGTCCGATAGCTTTCTGTTCCTCCATTGAAAATGTATGTATGGTAGACTGTCCATGTCCAGAAAGGTAATAAAAACATCATCAAAGTATTCCATGTGACATCAGTGGGTTAGTTAGAAGATTTTGAAGCATCGAAAATACATTTTGGTCCAAAAATAACAAAAACTACGACTTTATTCAGCATTGTATTCTCTTCCTGTTCTGTTGTCAATCTGGGTTCACGACTCCGCAGTGACACTGCTGACGTGTTATCCGGTGCGCCCGAGCTTCGTTTACAGTCTGAGGGAGACGCACGCTGTATTCAAGCTATTCTACATTGTTTGTATTTTGGTATTGCTATAATTTTTTAAATGGTGCGTAAGTGTGCATGTCGTGGATGTCCTAATCGCCAAAAACAACTACGTGAAAGTGCATTACCAACGCCGACAGATGAAAGGATTCAATGGAATCAATTCAATGGAAAGGATTCTGGAAGAGAATACAATGCTGAATAAAGTCGTAGTTTTTGTTATTTTTGAACCAAAATGTATTTTCGATGCTACAAAAACTTCTAACTAACCCACTGATGTCACATGGACTACTTTGATGATGTTTTTATTACCTTTCTGGACATGGACAGTCTACCGTACAAACATTTTCAATGGAGGGACAGAAAGCTATCGGACTAAATCTAAAATATCTTAAACTGTGTTCTGAAGATGAACGGAGGTCTTACGGGTTTGGAACGACATGAGGGTGAGTCATTAATGACAAAAATGAAAATTCTGTCATTTATTACTTACCCTCATGTCGTTTCACACCCGTAAGACCTCCGTTAATCTTCGGAACACAAATTAAGATATTTTAGTTGAAATCCAATGGCTCTGTGAGGCCTTCATAGGGAGCAATGTCACTTCCTCTGTCAAGATCCATAAAGGTAGTAAAAAAATATTTAAATCAGTTCATGTGAGTACAGTTGCTCAATATTAATATTATAAAGCGACGAGAATACTTTTGGTGCGGCAAAAAAACAAAATAACGACTTATTTAGTGATGATCGATTTCATAACAATGCTTCAGAAAGCATCGGAGCATAATTGAATCAGTGTATCGAATCATAAATCGGATCGTGGGTCAAACCACCAAACTGCTGAAATCACGTGACTTTGGCGCTCCGAACTGCAGATTCGAAACACAGATTCACAATGAGGGTAAGTAATTAGGGTAAGTAATAAAAGACAGAATTTTCATTTTTGGGTGAAATAACCGTTTAAGGTAGTCTAAGTGCTTAGATCGATGCATTACACAGATACCTTACAAATATTTGTCCTAGAAAATGCTGTTATTTCCTTCATTCATCATACTGTAAATGGAAGATGAAGTTTAGAACAAGGGCTGTTCCACATTCTAGCAAATGCCACAAGTCAGAACGTATTATATGCTGCAGCAATAGTACAGTAGCCACACATTTTCAGAAAGTTGTCAACCTTTGGTTTGTCACTAGAGGGGGCTGTGGTGCAAAGAATATATAAATTGGTATTTCAACATTTCTGCTCAGTATAATGAACAATATGTGCATTAAAGATAAATATCAGACCTGTAAAAAAAAAACCTTCAGGTCTTAACTGTAGCCCTCCTTGATAGTCTAGAGCCTTTTTTTTCTTTGTAGGGCTAAATGCTTCACTCTATAGTGGATCATTGCCCTCAGGCATTCTGGGCTATATTTTGATGGACAACTCCTAAAATCAGATGAGATGGCTGATGCTCATCTTATGTTACCCACCAGAGTCAACCTAAGAGCTGAGCTTTCTGGAATTGACAGTCAGATAGCAAACAGCAATAAGGCAAATATGCAAGACTTGCTGTGGCAATATAGATTTAAAACTGTATGCCCTGTGGCATATGGTCCCCACATAGGGCATACAGAAAGATTTGATCGTTTCTTTGGGGTCATTAGCTCATATGACATCAGTCATAGCTGCATGATTCAATTCTTGTGGTGAACAGGAAATGAATAATCAAGGTTGCTGAATGTACCGTGACTCTCTTTTACCCATGGCATGACATGTACTTTACATTACTGCGACACTCTTGAGTTTCCTTTATATTTAATTTAAGTCAGCCTAGATTTATCATTGTATTTTACATGATATAATTTTGTTTGGAACCACTAAGATTTTTAACGTTTTTAAAAAGTTTCGTCTGCTCACCTAGGCTACATTTATTTAATTAAAAATAAAGTAAAAAACTGTAATATTGTGAAACATTATTACAATTTAAAATAACTGTGTACTATTTAAATATATTTGACAAAGTAATTTATTCCTGTGATGTAAAGCTGAATTTTCAGCATCGTTACTCCAGTCTTCAGTGTCACATGATCCTTCAGACATCATTCTAATATGCTGATTTGCTGCTCAATAAACATTTATGATTATTTTCAATGTTGAAAACAGTTGTGTACTTTCTTTTCAGGATTCCTTGATGAATAGAAAGTTCAAAAGAACAGCATTTATCTGAAATACAAAGCTTCTGTAGCATTATACACTACCGTTCAAAAGTTTGGGGTCAGTCAGAATTTTTATTTTTTTGAAAAGAAATTAAAGAAATGAATACTTTTATTCAGCAAGGATGCATTAAATCAATCAAAAGTGGCAGTAAAGACATTTATAATGTTACAAAAGATTAGATTTCAGATAAACACTGTTCTTTTGAACTTTCTATTCATCAAATAATCCTGAAAAAAAATATTGTACACAAATATTTTGTACAATTGTACACATTAAATGTTTCTTGAGCAGCAGATCAGCATATTAGAATGATTTCTGAAGGATCATGTGACACTGAAGACTGGAGTAATGATGCTGAAAATTCAGCTTTAACATCACAGGAATAAATTACTTTGTCAAATATATTTAAATAGTACACAGTTATTTTAAATTGTAATAATATTTCACAATATTACTGTTTTTACTGTATTTTTAATTAAATAAATGTAGCCTTGGTGAGCAGACGAAACTTCTTTTAAAAACATTAAAAACCTTAGTGGTTCCAAACTATTGGACTGTACTGTATATATATATATATATATATATATATATATATATAAATATATATATATATATATATATATATATATATATATATATATATATATATATATATATATATATATATATATATATATATATATATATATATCCTACATGGCTATATTTAAAAAAAAAAAATCTAAATAAAAAAACCCACTAATATTGTGAAATATTATTGCAATTTAAAATAGCTGTTTACTATATGAATTTAATCCTTTGGTTTGAAATTTCAGCATCATTGCTGCATTTATTATTATTATTAATGTTGAAAACAGTTGTGCTGCTTTCTTTTTTTAATATTTCTTTATTTATTTGTCTTTCTTTTTTTTTGAAGCCATGATACAGTTTTTTTTCAGGATTCTTTGATGAATAGAAACAGCATTTATTTGACATAGAAATCTTTTGTAACATTATAAATGTCAATACTGTCACTTTTGATTAATTTAATGCATGCTTGCTGAATAAAAGTAATAATTTGTTCCAAAACAAGCAAACAAAAAAATTGTATAGACTGCAAACGTTTGAGCAGTCTATAAAGACACATTACAGTCCAGTGAAATTAGTCAAACAAGATATAAACCTAACAATGTCAACTATATTTATAACAAGAAAGCAGCTTAACATTGGGTGTCACAATTTCACAATAGACAGTTTTACGAGGATAACAAAGTAGATCTTTTAGTAGCCAATTTTTCTCATTAATTGCAATACCAGCATCATCATTGTCGTACGAAGTGGCCTCACCCTTTAAAAGGAATCTGTGCTTTGCCCTTTGACACACAGACCCCTGAGTCACCTAGTTACAGAGACAGGCGAGACCTGAGCAGCCTGTTATCCGGGAACGGGTGAGCATTGCGCAATGCACACGCACAGGCTTTCATCAGCACTAAACACACACACAAGATATATCCAGCTGTTTCTGGATATTAGGTGGACAGCTATATCCAGATTTGTTAATCTGTGTTTTTTCTGTTCTGATATAGTAATACACGTACCATCCTTACATCATCCTTATACGTCAGCAAACTTGTTTCTTGCTTTAAACTCCTCTTTAATTGACAGTTTTCTTCCTGTGGTAAAAGGCTTGTTTTCTAGGTGGCCAACAGGCTACAGTTACGTCACAGACAAATCATGATGTTCTACTTGCTATTATTTGGTTGCAGATGAATGAGGTCATGAGACAAATATAATAAGGTCATTTGATAACAAATGTACCATACTACTGTTTGAAAGGTTTCTTGCACTATATCTTCTGTTTCACTTACTATTTATCAGAATACAGTAGATATACAAACTACAACTGCATACAAACTACAATTTTGTGTAAAATGTTATTAATATGAAATTGATGTAAACTGAGATGTTACAAACAATACATATACTTCAGAAACAAAATGAGTATTCTGGACACATCCTATTTTAGTGCTACTTTATGTCCTCCATATGATGGCAGTAGTTGCCAATGATCCCAGTAGGCTTTATGACAGCTGCACAAATATTGTGCTATTGCTAGAGGGCGCTGCTGAGCCATATTTTGCTACTGCATTATGTTTGCTTACTGTCCTGAGAGCATGACCAAAGTTTAGGAACGCAACACAAACAAAAACAAACAATGGACAACGGGAGAAGAACAACCAGACATTCAGGATATGATGCCATGTCTAGTGGATTTCAAGGAAATACAAACCAGCGATTCTTCATTAGAAAAGCCATTACAGCACCTGCTCCAGTGCATTAAACCGAGTCAGCACCGGAAGTTGTACCTAATAGAAAGAGCTTGTTTAGATAATAGAGAAAGACAGAATGTTCTTGAAGTTTAAGGATGTCTTGTTATATATTTATTTTTTGTACTTTGCACTTAAATACTTTCATATGGTAATATTATTAGCTATTCTATAATATTTTTAAATTACTATTATTATTATTATTGTTTAGCTTTTAATTATTACTGCACAACACATGCATAGCCTACATTATTTGTGTCTTGAAAAGCTTGTCACAGAAACGTAGGCTACAGTAATTTGTCGTGCCAATAAAGCACATTAAATAGAAGAATAATTGAAAGAGAACGTGATGAAAGGAGAGCACTGACCAAACCTAACAAAATACAGTTAAGTGGTCTCCATTACGCCATTATTCCATTAGAGAGAGGGAGAGAGAGAGACCTGCTATCATAACTCCGCCTCCGTCTTCATCCAGGCTGCATTCTTTACTCCTGTAGTCTTTACTCTGGAGAAAAGGGAAAGAAGGGGAGGAGAAACACGCGCCGGTAGTGGGATGGACGGGAAAGCATGGAGTCCGCTCGCGCATATTTGAGCTGACAGAGGCGAGACAAGCGCATCCCGACACGAGAGCTCTGAACACTTCACCGATGAATGAATGACGGGTCGCTCTCCTTAGACGGCCCCCCCAAAACCTCTGACCCCATTCATCAGCTTAAATAACGACTGAACGCTGAGTTCGGGATATTTGCGACTTTCTACAGCATCTCAGCGGCGATTTTAAGATTTACCGAGCATCTGGACACGTTGCTGAGGAAGCCATGGACACGGAATCGTCCCAGTTAGGGAGTAACGGAGCGAATGAAAGTGAGCTCCTACCGGTAGACTATCCGGGAGGAGAGATGCCAGCTTCTCTCGGTGAACGGAGAGGGTCCAGCGTGAAGAAACATCACCACAAACACAACCTGAAGCACCGCTACGAGCTGTTCGAGACCCTAGGGAGAGGTACATATGGAAAAGTGAAAAAAGCCATAGAGAGGCACACTGGACGAGTGGTGAGTTGACAACCATATAAAACATATTCTCAAATATTGCTCTTATATAGCTCAAGAAACACAATGCCGTTCTCAAATAGGTATCAACTATGTTTCAGATGTTTCTCCTGAAATTCTTTGAGATATAGAAGATATATTTGAGATATGACATTACAACAAGAATAAACTAGCACAAGTTACACGAAATGGGTCATTTGGTCTTGGCAAATCTGAGACCTTTGATTATTGTGGTCCTTTTTCCCATCATGGAGAAGCAAGAGACAATAGAAGGTCACCATTTAATCTCATTGTTGTAGAACAGAGATATTTAAAATATCTAATTTTTCCTTTCTTATGTGAGAAATTGTAAGGGTTTCACTCAATATCAATTGACTTAATTAAAGATTGCTTTGAAACGGTGCATGGTGAAAGTAAATTGGCCTCTAATGGCCATCATTACACGCACAATTTCACATGGCAAGTGCTGTCTTCCATCCCTCAGTAACAGGGGTCAGATCATTTAGGTCATCTAAGGTTGAGCAGGTCAAAGGTTTCAAAGCACGAGAGGTATGTTTATGTCGCAAGTAACCTAAGCTCCTTTACATATGTATCACTCTGGACATAGAAATGCATAACATCTGTAGAGTAAGATAAGTGGGGAAAAATTAGGATAAACCACTTCTGCTTTGGAACTAGGTCAGCGCATTAATCCAGAGACAGATCTGCATCTCGAGTAGGGCAGACATGGACCTAGTGGGTCAGATCTGTGGGAGAGAAATGTGGCCTGATGTCAACAGCTGCTTGAGCAGAGGATGTTCTCAGAGTCACGTCCGGGACATGGTAACCTAATAAAGCAACCACTTAAGAGCGTTTCCGCAGAATTAACACCATCTGACTAGACGGACACATTAGATGGTGTGGTTCTGTGTTTTCAGCGTCGATGGCCAATGCTAAATCTGAAGGGCGCAGAAAAACTCAAGTGTTTGTGTGGTGATGATTTTGGCAGCAAATAATGTTCCAGCATTTGCATTTGAAAGCTTTCCCTGCCAACACATGAGTGAGCTTCAGTCAGTTGCTTTGTTAAATGTGTTGTTTAAATGGGTGAAAAAGGACAGGTAGACATTGTAGGCTGCAGGGCAGATGATAAAACTTCACCAGAGTAACCCAATTCTGAAGTCGCAGTCCACACTCATCGTCTGAATGGACCGATGGTTGAATCTTAAGAATGCATGACTCACGCTAGTAGCGAAAGGAAGAATTCATAACATTGTAGGGTGAATTAAACCAGAACAATTATTCTTATTATTCTTATAATCGTGTAATCTTGGCTCATGCTCTTTAGCAGATTTTATGTACACTTTAATATAGAGAGTCTTAAAGTATAAATATTTATTAGGAATATTAAGAATATTCCAGTTTCAAAACAAGTTTAGCTGAATCGAGTCACCAAAAAAAAGGTTAGGCTAAGGCATTAGGGTACTTACAATTTCTGGACGATTTAAATGCTTATACACACATTCTAAAAATGTGATTGTTTTTATTGAAAGGACATTTGGAGAGGTAGAAAGATGGAAAAGGCATGCGGAAGGTGGAAAGAAACCACAAATGTGACGACAGGTTTTCTTTTTTGCTCATTCATTGTGTTCAATTCTCTATGACGCATTGTTCCGCACGAGTGCTCCGGTGAGTAAAGGTGCTCCCTTTCCCCCTTAAACGGCGGACAGGTAAAACAACACAGCTGTTGTGTGAAGCTTAGACAATGGGCTGGTCTATGTCTGTGAGACAATGAGAAGGCTTCAGTTGTAGCCAGGGGTTAGAGAAGAGCAAAGACTACAGCCAGCTGGCATAGGCATCAAACACAGGTTGGCTTAATGATCTGTAGCCACAGGCAGGGAAACAATACCACTCAACCATGTGCGCTTCCTTCAGCACGGTCAAACAATCACCTGCACACCCATCTGCTGCGATGCAATTTTAATGAGTTTATGCTTTCACTGTAATTGGTATTAAGTTTGAGAGGATAAGGCATTATATCACTTTAAGGTCCTAAAGTGGCTCTTAACATACATCGGGTACACACGCATACACTCTTTCTGGCACTATCTTACAGTCTTTTTAAAACCATTCACCATTGGAGTGACAAACACCAGACTGAAACCAGACAGATCATATCCAAGTGTTTTAGTCACTGATAAGGCTGTAACATGCAATGCATGCATTGAAGATATAACTAGACAGGAAAACAATACATTGCATGCACACCCTGCTCAGGCGTTTTCATTTTGTCTGTAAAAGGCTTGGGGTGGCAGTATATCGGTGCCGTGAACAACACTGGGTGGACAGGAAGTCAGCTCTGTCAGCACCATTTCCCCTTCTTGCGTGTTTTATGAGTCAGTGGAGGAACATACTGCAAACTTCCTGCAACTTTAATCCCTCCTCATGACCAGTCAGACTTAGCAAGGCAGAACTCTTCTTAGCATCCCTTAAGCACATATACAAAGGATAAGACTTTAGATATTTAGTAAATACAATTACTTTACTAGCTAATGCTACTCATTTTTTAGATAACAAAAAGAGGTTCTTTGAAAGCAGGCCTTTGAGCGCTGACACATCTCTGTGATAGAGCCTGTTTGAGAGCTTCTAAATGGGACATTTAAAAATAACTCCTGTGGTGCGCCTTCTCCCGAAAAAGCCATTCACCTTCACAGAAACCCATTTTTGCTCAAGGTTAGAGCTGCTAACAACAGATCTAGACCGTAATCCTTTAGATTACCAAGAAAAAACACATCTCTTTAGAACTAGGAGTATGCCAATATTTTCTAAGGAATAAAAAATATTTATATGATTTACAGTATGTATCTTTTCTTAGTGTTCAAAAGTTTTCCCGAAATAAATTAATACTTTAATTTAGCAAGGATTATCAAAAGTCACAGTAAAGACATAATTATAATGTTACAAAAGATTACTATTGACCTTTCTATTCAAAGAATTCAGAAAAAATCTAAGCGTCCACAGAAAAAAATATCACCCTTTTTGTAAATAAATAAAAAATGTTTATTGAGCATCAAATCAGAATACTAGAATGAATTCTGAAGGATCATGCGACATTGAAGACTGAACATTCTGCTTTGCTATCCTAGGAATATTTTGTATTTTATAAAACAGCCATTTTAAATTATAATAATATTTCACACCGTTACCGTTTCACTGTATTTTTGACCAAATAAATGCAGCCTTGGTGAGCATAAGAAACTTCTTTCAAAAACATGAAAATCAAAGACTATATACAGAAAGACGGTGCAATCATATTACTATGCACTATTGCAACGCGCAATAGGGCGGAATATGTCCCGCCTCCTAAGTAAAAGAGCCAATCTCTGATTGGTAAAGTCATTGCATCACTGCAGCTACGGTTAGAAGCTGTGGTTGCTACAGAAACAGTCAGTGTTCGGAGACGCGTGCGTAGGACAGCATATGCACATGCGCATTAGCTTGGTCCAGCCTGAAAAATGCAATTTTTTGTCGTGATTCGAGCTTTTAGAAACAAAATTGAGACATTTGTTGTCAGATTTCATTGATTTTAAATATGAAACTTAATCGTAAGCTTGGCGAACAGTTTTGGAGAATTTGAGGTTTCCCCATTCAAAGAGATAGGCGTTTCAAAGATGGCCGCCGAGTGAAATGACTTGTCTTAAAGGGACTTTTACAAAACTAACCCACCCCAAACTTTTGAACAGTATTGTGCAATCATAGTATTTTGAAGATACTATGTTGTCTAGTCCATTTGTTTATTGTGAAAGATGTCCATGCTAAAACCCACTATAAATAACTGCTCTGCATGGTAAATAAAAAGAATGCTACTACAACTAGACTGGTTTGTTCAGTTAACATGTGGGTCACCTGACCAACTAAGACAGGAAATACTTTTCCTGTGATCTCCTTTACACCATAAATGGAAGTAGGCTCTTCTGTTTCTATGATCTATGACCCCCGAGCCAAGATGTCACTGCAACACAAATATCTTTGACCCATGTCTTCATCAATACGGAGCTGAGCTACTAAACCAGGAATCTTTCAATATTTTCTGTTTACTCCAATCAAAAGAAACATTAATATTACTTTGCAGTAAATGTAAGCATGCTACAAACAGGATTCAAATAGTTGATTTTAATAATGTGTTGTTTCTCAGGTGGCGATTAAATCCATTCGTAAGGAGAAGATTAAAGATGAACAAGACATGGTGCACATCCGCAGAGAGATCGAAATCATGTCTTCTCTCCGCCATCCACACATCATCTCTATATACGAAGGTAGGCATAGTCTTTTTTACTCTTAAAACACTGAAAAAGCAGGTTAAAGCAGGTTACTGTGACAACACAACTCTACCTTATGTATTCAGAAAACAGTTTGAGATCCAAGTTGTCTTTATAGATCAAAGGTCTTTGACTCTCAGCGGGTGTAAACTCCATACCCTTTGCTGCAAAATATGTTGTTTTTCTCAACTGCCAGTCATCTCTATATCAGTTACCCTCATGTTTTATTTATGCGATCTGACCGCACCCTGTTAGCCCAAGGGTGTTGATCAGGCAACAACATTGTTAGGGGTGTAAACTCTCCAAGATGCATTGAGGCCATTACAGTCCTGCAGCAATCAGCATGTTTAAAATGTCCCACGCATGTAGCTGTGCCTCTCAGAACATAAATCAAAAACTCATCAAATCAGGCCCCAAGCGCAGCACGCCTTGATCGGGATACTCAAAACAAAGACTTGACAAAGCTGCTTTATCTCCACGCTGACAGAGGGAGACGCCACGGCTGTGGACTCATGCCACGCTCTCAGCCAGGGGTCATTATTACTGACCCTGGATCGGTCTGAGAGCCGGTGCCAAAACGGAGCACGCTCAGTCTCCTGTGTCTAATACGGATTAGCTGAGAGAGGTAATTACTCAGTGCTGGCCTGGGATTGAGTTCAATGTCTTGAACATGAACTTAGCTTGTTATTCTAACAACCTCGGTTAGTTCTGACCTAGACAGTCAAAAGGTATCCAAACGCCCATGTTGTTGTCGAAACTGGCACTGAGAGAGCTGAAGGAAAACCACCTGATCAGCAGGATTCTTCATTGTCTATTCAGTCCAGTGATCATCACTGTGACGACCAGCCTCTGGGCACTAAACAATGAAGGGTCACTGTGGAGATGCTTTTGCTGTATGAGCAGAAGGTGGAAGAGGATCTAAATTAAGAAACAGCTTCACTCCCCTGCAAAATAAAAACAAAGATTTGCTGAGGTCCTATTTTTTCCATCAGGTTCTCCAGATAAACACTTCTCTGATTGGCTTACATGATGGCTATTAATCTAAGAGCTGCTACTAAGAATACTGTGTTGTGCAAAACACGTACCTTTTCTTAGAACGGGACTGTTTACGCCACCATCCCAGCTCACGTACACCACATCTCACTTCCTGTCTGCACTTAACACCTGTTAACAGTTGTGGTCTCGCTTGCAAAGACAGCTCCTAATCACCATGACCCTGACTAAAGCCAGACTCGCTGGCGATTTTGACTCCTACATACAGTACTGGCAACGGCCCAACAAAAGCTCAAGCCAAACAGTTAATCTCAATGACAGAGAGGTTTGGTTAGTGAGTCTGACTTAATGGAAATAAGCGATTTTCATTTCCATCCAGCGTCCCTTTAACGTACATAATGCAATGATGTCGTGTAATCTAATAAACTGCTCTTCTATGTCTATTCGCAGTTTTCGAGAATAAGGATAAGATTGTGATCGTGATGGAATATGCCAGTAAGGGCGAGCTGTACGATTACATCAGTGAGCGCCGAAGGCTCAGTGAAAGGGAGACGAGACACTTCTTCAGACAGATTGTCTCTGCTGTCCATTACTGCCACAAGGTGAGGACGGAGCCCTCAAACATCATATCCGTGTGGTGAGAAAAATGAACCACTAAGTTTACTGACCCTCATATTGTTCAGAACCCGTATGACGTTCTTTCTTCCATAAAAGAAAAAAATAGTCATACAGGTTTGGAATGACATGAGGGTGAGTAAATTGTGATGTTTGGGTGTCTTAGTGTAAGATATGTTAGCAAACTAAAGTACATATATGATTTCTCAAACTAGGTAAAATAAAGACAAAGGGTTTCTGTGTTATGTATGAAATTATAGCCTGAAATGATAAAACGGCCTTGGATGCTAATAGGATGCTAAATTGTAGCTTTTTTCTTGCTAAGACCAGCAAACTAGCTTAAGTTGGTTTTAAGTGTACACTTCCTATAGCACAGTGTCTGATACCTGAAGCTTCTCAAACTAAACAACTGACATCTGTGCAGTGTTCATGTGCAATCAGATGATTCGCACATGAGCTCTCTATAGAGTAAATAAAATGATTTATTTTATGAAGGAGGACTTGACATGATATGAGAGGGATAAACTCAACTTCCAAGAATGTCTCGATACGAAAGGTTGTGGAGCCAGAGAGCAGCTGTGTTCTTCTGTCCTGGTGCCAAACCCATCCTCAACTGATATTTTCCCACTTTCCAAGCTTGATACTTCAAATTGACCTTTCACACTGATCCAGCCCATATTTCTTCATTGTTTGTTTCTTTTATTTCACATTTTAGTGCATATTTTTCTAGTTTTACTGAGATTAAAGGTAGGATTAATGCAGAAGATACTGTTCCTAGATCAGTACAAAGGGTCAGCCGGTACCCGGGGCCGTGTCAGCTGGAAAGTTAAGCGTCCTGGGGGAATTTTAGGGTGGGCTTGGCCTTTGTTCCTATACAGCTGGGTTGGTGATGTCATCAACTCAGCTGGGGGATTCCAGCTCAGCCCTTCTGATCAGGGAAAGCCAAGAGGTTGTCACGGAAATGGGGGAGGAGATACACAGATCAGGCCATTTGACATTCAGGTTATGATGCCGGATGAAGGGAAATGTCACTTTTTCCTTCCCTTAAATCACTGTTTTTAAAAAATTAGGTTCATTAACCTGTTGTAGGTCATCAAATATGACAAAATTATGGGGCAGCAATGGCCATAATAGCAAAGTTCACCATTATTTAATTTGAGTATAAAAAAGTGACGTTTCTGTAATGCCTGACAGAATGAAGTTAATTGAAAATCATTTATTTTGATGTTGTCTTACAGAACGGAGTAGTACACCGAGATCTCAAGCTGGAAAACATTCTCCTGGACGAAAACGGTAACATTAAGGTATGTTATAATCTTCCTCCAGTGATTTATTACTCACAATATTGGCCTGTTCTGACTTTGTCTTGTCTTCTAGATTGCAGATTTTGGTTTGTCCAACCTCTACCACAAGGACAAGCTTCTTCAAACATTCTGCGGCAGCCCGCTGTATGCCTCCCCAGAGATTGTGAACGGACGACCATATAGAGGCCCAGAGGTACATTGTGAACTAATATTCTCCAGTTATGCAACCCTATATTGCCATTTAAGAGGTCTTCACCTTTAAAAAATGTGGGCTAGGAAACACAATCACATATTTCCTGTCTGAATAGATAAGAGAAAATAAAACACAGATAACAAAGAGAAAGAGAAAGTGTTTCCACTTATATCTGAGGGAGGTGAAACTACCCCCACCCCTCATTCCAAATCCTCTCCAAACTTAGTCACTCCCCCCAAAGGAATCATTCCACAGGCCAAGTAAGTCAGCGTACCCAACATCCTTTATAATCCAATGAGAAACAAAGGCTGCCAAAAAGAATGAGAACTAATGTCAAAGCTATTTTCAGGATATCAAGCATTCTTATACCCCTTTCACATTTTTTTCATATTTAATAGCCAAACACTTAGCCTGTCTGGAACACAGGAATATATCAAAATTCCCATACTTTTTCCAGTTTTATTGTATGATGATACATGCACAACTCTAAAAGCCTCTGGGCATTTAATCATACATTGATCCCCTTGGTCCCTCAATCATCCTTACATAACTGCTGACCATGGGAAAGGCAGCATTCTTCTCACTGGTCAGAGATCAGTGGATCAGGGCCAACAATCACAGAGCTCCTCACATCTACTCAGGGTCAGATAGGTCTGGAGTTAGGGGAGTGGACGCTTCCTGCGCTGTAATCAGCCATTGTTTCCCTCGATACCTCCTCATTCCTGGCTTGCACCCATGGCTAATCAGCAGAGGTGCAGAAGGGATCAGACAAGGTCAGGCAAGAGAAATGATTAAATAACAAGCAGGAATTATGATGGCAGTTACTGCACAGATATATGTGTGATTACCTATTGTTCTCATACATTTAGGTGTACAATGACAGCTTGATTAAATGTTCATAAATATAGGTGGAGTAACTTTATGGCCCAGACAGGAAAACAAAATCACAGAACCTTTTAATCTATTGCTAAATGACGACGAGCCTTCGCTGGCATGTGTTCAACTATGTAAGAATTAACACTGGAAATGTTCTGGAAATGTTCTGGAAATGTTCTGGAAAATGTTCCATAAACCATTTTCCAAAACTTTATCTCCCAGTGGACCAATTTACCAGTGTGGTGGTGTTTTGACAGGTTGACAGTTGGGCGCTGGGCGTATTACTCTACACTCTTGTGTACGGAACAATGCCCTTCGACGGAGGAGACCACCAAAGACTCATTCGTCAGATCAGCAATGGAGAGTACAGGGAACCGCCACAGTCATCAGGTATTTATCTTCTCAATGGCAAGTTGTCTTAACCCAAATCTCCCAACCCCTACTGAATCCAAAGTTTCCTGAATGTGTTCAAATCTCTCCATCTCATTCAGATGCTCGTGGTTTGATCCGCTGGATGTTGATGGTTAATCCAGAGCGCAGGGCTACAATTGAGGACATTGCAAATCACTGGTGGGTGAACTGGGGCTGGAAGACCAGTGTATGCGACTGCCAAACACAAAAGGAAAACAGCTCCCCCATGCTTGCCCGCTTCATTGACTGGCAGAACCGCACCGAGGTCCGTCCTGGCAAAGCCCAGCGCCCAGAGTCTGGTACCAATAATGTCACTAATACAGCCTTGACTCCAGCCCGACGTTTGAGAAAGTCCATGAAGGAGAACGATGTTGGAATGTGGGGTGTTGCGGAGGAGAAGCCGGGCCTCAAGAGACCAAAGAGCATCCTGAAGACTCGGTCAACCAGTGGGGACCAACGATCTCAGAGTTTGTGTGAATTAGAGCTCAGGCGGTCCATTTGCTACCAAGACGTTGAGTCCGGCTCCAGTCCGGAGCGAGAGGACACTCTAGGTGGCTCGCCAGCCAAAATTGTGTCCATGTTACCTAAGAAAGGCATTCTGAAAAACAATCAGCAGCGCGAGTCTGGGTATTACTCCTCACCAGAGCGCAGCGAGTCCTCCGAACTGTTAGGGGGCGCTACTGTACAGCCACCTAACAGCTCACCGCCCAAACGGTCTGTCGGGAGGAAAGGAATACTGAAGCGTAATGGGAAATATTCCACACACAGTGCTGTAGGAGTCCATGGGGAGGTCCCGGCAGACTCAACCCTCTCACGGAGCCAAAGCAGACCCTCTAGCATCGTGTTCGAGGAGACGGGTCTCTCCAGCATGGGCTTGGACTGGCCGCCTGCCTCTCCGAAACCCAACATCCGGGGCTCGCTGTCTGCTGAAGACTTGCTGCAGATGGCTGGGTTTAGGGGCCTTCAGACCGTTGCTCCCCTTCCTGGTGGAAAGGGTGCCCGTAGCCCTCCTGGCTCCCCTGGAGACAACGGCAGCTTCTCCTTGCTGGCCGATCTGGATGATGTTACCCAGGTGTACCAGAAAGCCCTGGACATCAGCAGCCAGCTGAGCTAGACTTGGACAAAAAGGCTGAATATACGGAGAGACTGGAAGAGTGAATGATTCCCAGCTTGTCCTCGTCACAGTGCTGCTAGGTAAATGTTTACAGGTCGAGAAGCGGGACATTTCAAATCTCCAATCACCAACTCGCGTTGATGAGCATTTCTCATGATATACTCGTTTTAAACTCGACAGTTGAGGGGGAACAACAGAAGCACTTTAAAGCGGCTGTTCTCCGAGACGCAGCACGTATGAGAGCTGGGACCGTGTTATTTAAAAGTTATTTATCTGTCATTTGTGTTTTGGCCATTTGAAAATGCCAAGGCCATTTCACAGTCCTTGGGAGAGTGTTTTCAGCGATACAGGTCAAATTATGAAAAGTGTTTGATAAAGGCCATTTGAACATCTGTATAATAAATTCTCATTGTAAAATACCAGCGATTTCAGTGAAGTACATGCACAACAGTCCATCATCAGTAACGCTAAGACTTTATTTAAGAATTTGGAGGGATTTGAGTGTTAATATACAGAAATAATGGTAGCACTTTATTTTACAGTCCTGTTTCCCATGTACATACTATGTACTTATTATAGTAATTACAATAACTGGGTAATAACTAGGTACTAATCCTGAACCTACCCTTAAACCTAACCTAAACCCATGTGGTTACCTTATATTAGTAATTTCTTAGGTAAGTACACGTAAGTGCACATACTGTAAAATAAACTGCAACTGAAATTTTCTCTTTATTATTATCTTTTGTAAACTGTTTTGACAACACTCACAAAAAGTACCAAAAGGTATACGGTACTACCATGGTATTCTTGAAAAAAAAAAAAAAAAAAAAAAAAAGTTAATTTTGGCAGCCCTAAAATACTACATACAAGAACAAAAAATAACTAATAATAATAAATGTGAAAATTGAAAAAAAAATTGGAGAATTGTATTTATCAAAGTTATAATAATCCTGCCTTGGAGTATAGTGTTCATTTCATTACTATGCCATATCAGAGTACCATGATATTATCATTTAATGCCTTCACTGTACCATGGTACTTACTATTATGTAAAAGAAGTTAGTGGGTGTTATAGAGGGTACCAAAAACATACTGATCCCAGAGCTCATTTTTAACTCATTGTGACAGAGCCATGCAAACGTTGACATATCTCTGAGATCAGTTAGAAAGCAACTAGTGGAACAAAAACACATGAAAGGTCAAAGGGCAAAGGTTGTGTCAGTGTTATGATACCATACATTCTCTCTTACAAGCACACACACACAATGCTACTGCACACGGGCAATTATATGAGCTCCCTGAAGCATGAAAGTGTGGAAGGACAAGCTTTGACCTATGGTGTAATTCTGGTCCAGAAATGACCTAAATTTCAACAACACATGCCATTTAAGACAGGAAAAGAGATGTCAGACTATTCTTTTCATGAGGTGGAGTGTTAAAAGACATTATGAAGGCAGTGGATTATGAAAACAAAGATTAAGAATGAAAAGGTTTCATTTAAAAAAATGGGAATCAAAAGGTGTTTCGAACTGTAAAATCTTCAGGAAGTAGTATATATTGTGCATGTGCAATTGTTTTACTGTTCAGCAAGCCAAGATAAACTGAAGATACTATGCCATTTTTTCAGTATTTTCTGTTTGTTTTTGGTAGTTTAATTTCTACAATTGCTCAAACGTGCTTAATTTCAAAATATTGGTTGCATGAGGCATTTCTACTATAGGTTAAGTGTGAACAACAGCTTTAAACTTTAAGTATGTGCTTAATATTAAAATCTTTGTTAAGATATACAAGGCATTTCTGTAAACCTAAGCATCAATGTGGCAGTTTTATATGAAGTACAGTGTAACCATTTAAATATATATATGAAATTAACTGGAAAAAGAATTTTATCCTATAGGATGTCTGTTATTATAGGCCATTGAGAAAACTTGACTGGATATACTACATATTTAAATTTTGCTATTTAATGCATCTTGTATTATATATTGTACATTGTCATGGCTTTTTGTTATTCTGTACTTTTTTTTTTCAACTTTGACTTACGATTGTCTTGATTTGTGCCTTCATTGACATAAGATTGTGCTGATAATGTTAATGTTATTCTCAGTTTAAATAATTTGCAGCATTGTTTTTAAAGGTTTTAAATAGGCATCCATGGAAAAGAAGATTGTCTGTATGGTTTGTTATAAGCACAGTTAGGTGGTGTATTAAACCGCACTGTGCTGTTTGTGCTCAATGCAAAACAGTCACTTCTTCTAATAAATGTCTCGATTTAAATACCGTGTGTGTGTGTGTGTGTGTGCGCGCGTGCTCTTCTCCACTCACTCCATTAAATGTAGAACACAAAATACTCATAAAAGTTTAGAGCCTCTCACATAACCGACCAGCAGTTCCAGGATCAGTGTCATAAAAAAATAAAAATTGCATAGCGTTAGTTATTTACACCTAAAGAATTTTTAAATGCATATATCTGAATACAATGAATCATTGCTGTTTTGGAAAAAGTCACATGAGAAGTAAATACATTACATTGAGAAAATGTGTGCTTGTGTTGCACTGTGATCATGCGGGCTGAGGAACAAACAACAAGAAACGTATGTGGCGTGACACAACAAGGTCAACATACCACAGTCTCAACAATGAGCACACAGCCATTAAGTCCAACAATATATATATATATATATATATATATATATATATATATATATATATATATATATATATATATATATATATATATAAATAATTTTTAAACACATGTATCTGAGTACAAGTGACCCACACAGCCATTAAGACCAGCAAAAAAATAATAATAATAATACAAAAAAAATAAAAATAAAATAAATAAATAAATATATATATATATATATATATTTTTTTTTTTTTTTTTTTTTTTTGCTGGTCTTAATGGCTGTGTGGGTCACTTGTACTCAGATACATGTGTTTAAAAATTATTTTGCTGTGAATAACTAGCTCTACACATTACAATAGACATTATTAAATCCAGTTACACACACACTTTTTATATAAATATGAACATTACCGCTCAAATTTTTGTGGGTAAAATGTTTTAATGTTTTTTTAAATAAGTAAAATAAATTAATAAATTAGGATAAATTATCCTAATTTATTAATTTATTAAATAAATTAAATAATAAATTATCCTCACTAATGATCCATTTTTTAAAATAAAAAATGCAGTAAAATATTGCAGCAATAGTAAAATATTACATTAGTTTTCTATTTGAATTCATTTTCATCAAAGCTGAATCTTTAGCATCATATAATGATTCTAATATGCTGATTTGGTGCTCAAAGAAATGTTTTTATTATTATACTCAGTGTTGAAAACAGTTGGGCTGTTTAATATTTTTAAGGATTTTTTGAGGAATAATTACAGTTCAACAGAACAGAGACATTTTCTGTAACAATATAAAAGTATTTTGCTTACACTTTATTTAATGGTGACAGTTGCATTGTACTTTAAGTACTGAGTAATTAACTACATGTACACTCTAAAAAATGCTGGGTTAAAAACAACCCAAGTTGGGTTGAAAATGGACAATCCCAGCAATTGGGTTGTTTTAACCCAGCGATATGGGTTAAATGTTTGCCCAACCTGCTGGGTAGTTTTATTTAACTCAACTATTGTTTAAAAATGACTGTATTGCTTAATTAAAATTTACCCAAAGTATGTTGGAAATGAACATTTATTAATGTTCAATGAATAATTATTAAACAATAAACATTTATTAAATTGCTTATTAATAAATGTATATTATTAAACTATTAAATGTATTTTAATAAAATATTAAAGCTTATTAATAAACATTCACCTTTTGTCTATTATTGTTGTCTCTAATTGCATCTGGTTTGTAATTTTGGGTTCATTTTAAGCTAGCCATATAGCAATTTTTAAATAATAGTTGGTTTAAATAAAACTACCCAGCAGGTTGGGCAAACATTTAACCCAACCGCTGGGTTAAAACAACCCAATTGCTGGGTTTGTCCATTTTCAACCCAACTTGGGTTGTTTTTAACCCAGCATTTTTTAGAGTGTACTTAGTATAGAGTTATGGGTTTAGTTACTTGTAATTATGCATAATTTACTGTAATTAATATTGTGAGTACATGCAGTAACATGTAACTATGCCACCTTAAAATAAAGTGTTACCAGTATTTCTTGTCACTTTTTATCTGTAATGCTGGGTGAACTCATGAACGAGAGAGAGCTGGATCCATGTGCAGTTTTATTAACAGAATAAACATACCATGAAGGACAAGACTCTACTAAGAACATGTGAAAACACTAGACTAGAATAAGAATACAGGCATTGTTTGATGGAACTGCTGTCAAATTTTAAACTGCAAAAGTCACTCACTTCCTAAACAACCTTAAAAGGTTTAGCTGGATTTAGTGTGCTTTGCAGGGGAAAAACAAAATGCCTTCATATGACAGGAAAAATAATCAACAACAGAGAACAGTTGGTGTGTTTGTGTGATTGTTTTAGTGGACACTCGCCCTGACACATGGTGTGAAACTCATCATTTACATCCTAATGCCTCCCGTCTGTGACTAAGTAGGTGTGTGTGTGTTTATGTTTGTGGGTTTGTGCAAGAATCTGTGAAAAATCTTCTGTGTCGGCACCTCCTCTACATACAAACACACATCCCATAAATCTCAACTAATTTTAGCTCAGCGTCTGCCCACAGTTTGCATCAATGCATGAGCTGCTCTGGAACTCTAGGCTACTTGTCTCTTAGGAATGTCTGGCCTTTACGCAGCAACCACTACAAAGACAGAGAGAAAAAGAGTAAGGGATGAAGGGATGGGGGGGTGAACAGACAAAAAAGGTGAGAGTGCTTCCAGTAGGACAGCTGATGTCAAAGCCTTGTTTGGAATCCTGACCACATGGAAACCACGGCTACTGACTGCACAGAATTACAAAACAAAGGCCAAGAACAGCAGAGATTCACTCCTTGACTTTTCTTTTTCTTGCCTTTTTGTGAAACTGTGTTGATGTTTAGGTTTGTGTGTGGTCCAACCAAACAGAACGTCTAAATCCAAATAGGACGTAACGGGATAGCTCTCTCTTTCCTGAAGAAAAAAGAAAAAAAAAAGAAGCCTTTTGTCTCATTCCAGAGAGTGCTCAACCCATCTGGTCTTGATTGAAAACAACCCCCCTTTGTTCTCAAGGAGCTGCCTTGAATCACTGCAACAAGATCAAAGATAGATGTCCATTTTTGCTGATTAAGGATCAGCTTACTATTCGAATACAAACCTGAAGAATGTGGTGAAACTGTTCTCAGATCAGCCCAGACGCCTGACATTTACCAACACCTAGCTGTTTATCTGAAACTTCATGAACCGTATCCTCTTAGGTGAGATGAATGATGGGGGGACGTATAAGAGCTTCCATCCTCTCTCCTATCCCATAATCCCCTCTCCCTCTGTACGCTTTCACACCAATATCAAAGCCCTCCAAATATTTTTCCTCAAGTTCCTGTCATTCTTTCCTCCTCCTGGAAGACCGTTAGCATTCTGTAGATGTTTTCACTGGTGAAAGGAAAGAAAAGCTCATGAAAGTTCACCTGATCTTAAATATGTGAAATAGATTGATGGATGATGGCAGCATGCCCACACATTCAGTCTGAGAGTTGAGGAAGTATTGTCTGTATGTTTCATCCCCATATATATCTGGATAGCAGGTCAAGATTTTCTTAAAGTGGTAAAATTATGTTTGTTTTTGTTTTTTTGTGCAAACAAAGTTGAGGTAAAACCACTGGCGTCACATGGATTACTTTAATGATGGTTTTACTATGTTTCTGGACCTTGAACGTGGTAGTTGTGTTGCTCCCAATGGAAGGACAGAAAGCTCTCAGATTTCATCAAAAACATCTGAGATTTGAACATCTGAACATCTCCATTTGTGTTCCAAAGATGAACAAAGGTCTTGGAATGATGGGTTTGGAATGACACAATGGTGAGTAACTAATGACAGAATTTTCATTTTTAGATGAACTGTGTTCTTTTAGAAATTGCTCAAGACTGAACCAAAGCCGTTGTTTGGATATAATTGGTGAAATACTCCACATACAGTACATTCCATTTGATGAAGACGTCTCATATTAAACAGATGACAGCTTGGTGAGTAAAACATCACACTGGCTGAAGAAGACCCAGTAGAGCTGAAGTAAGTAGGCCTAATATACACAGACATATAAAGCCTGGAGTGAAATGAGCTGTGTGGGAATGCTAATCAGCAAAAATAATTGTGCTAAGATGTCTAATTTATCTCTGAGCTGTGAGGAATATATTTTAAAACCACCTCAAATTATAGATTGTAGACCCCGCCGCAATCTTGAGCACAGGCATTTCGCAAGTTTACTAAGGCTAAATCTAATCTAAATCTCTGTAGCCTAATCGAGGGTTAGTAGCTAATCTAGATTTGGGGAAAAAAGCACATTAAAAAGTGATTTTAGATAAAACCCATCTAATCAAATCTTGTTGAATTTGTCACTGACTGTAATCATGTTAGACCGATTGAACTAGACCTCTTTTCTCCCTAACATCTGAGGAACTTGGACTGAATTTTAGACTGAATATTTTCACTCAATGGCATTAGGTGATAACAATCTCCTCCGGTTTAACCATAGATTCGAAAAAGAATAGAACAGTGGTATGCAAGAATAGACATTCATTCATGTCTACACTCCTAATAAAGGTGCATACCGACTCGGAGCAATGTAAGGAAGAATGTAACAGAAGGTACATTGTCCTTATGCTCCTGGTCACCAGCACAACTCTCTCATTTTCTGGAGGAAGACTAATACTGCCAAAACAAGCAACCATGAAAGGAAAAACTCACTCAATGTCTCTGCCCAAACTCTTTTATACTACACCCTTCTTTTCCCTTTTTTGTTTTCTTCAGCGGTCTTGGATTCGCAAACATTTCATTGGTGTGTTCCGATCCATGCCATGCCTAATGGATATTACAGCTCCGTATCGGTCAAAGACAACAGCAGGCCGACATTCTTGGTGCTTGACATCAAAGATGCAAACAATCATATAGTGCACAGAGTCCACATATGGATACTGAACCCTAACAGGAGCAAAAGCCTCAGAATTCCAAACAGGTCTGAGGACACATAGAGGGGGGCGAAATTCCAAGACGTTTAAAGATAGCTCAGGATGTATGGGAGTTGACTTAAGATTCCCAAGCCAATATATTGCCCTGCGGCGATCAGAGAGAACACACATTCCAGACATTCCTCTGTGACCAATCAGTAGGTCAGTCTAATGGCCTTGTGCCTGAACTCAGCGAGATGCATCAGGGGATGAAGAGCATGACTCTTAAAGAATCTGCACTACTCTTCACTCCTCTACAGATTCTAATCAAAGACACTTTGCTTCTGGCAACATCAGGCAATGTTAGCCACAAAAATTGGTGTATCTACTATGTGGTGGGTTTTCTTAAATAGAAATCAATTATTTTATTGTGGAAGGTCTGACTTTTTGATAAATTGATCAAAAAAAAGTATACATTCTTACAGCATTTATTACCCTTTGTTAATGTTAGTTAATGAAAATGTTCATGTTACATTGCAACCAATGTTAACAGATACAACTTTTGATCTTAAAAATGTATATTAGTAAATGTTGAGATTAACATTAAAGGTGGTACAGAGGATGTTTTCGTCGACTGAGTTTTTGAAATGAGCGTATGCGGAAGAACAATCCCCCTCCTTCACAGCTCATTTCAAGTGAACGCCTCCCAAAACTCGTGCGCGAGTGTTTGTTTACCACCGGCATTCGCTGTGATATTAAGCCGGGCACACATTTTACGACTAGCCAAAACATTCTGACTGTGCTCAACATACAGCGATAGTTTCCTGCTCCTGAAGCAGATTTATATACTTTCACATGGAATTTGAATTCGACTGTAATCGCAGACTGAACGCAACTGGCTCTGACTGGACGCGTTTGAGCACGATCAGTCATAAGTATCAATGTACATTCATAATCGGCCTTACAATCGTTAAGTCGCACACACACTTAGTGGATTCATTATGTCGGACTAACCGCAGGTAACTCATAATCTGCAGTTGTTACTCCTGTCTCCTGACAAAATCATTGCATACGGCGCCTGTGGAGTGTGGAAAGTTACTGGAGCGCGCAGCCGCGCGTCTCTCACAAGGAACGTCATGGCAGTGATTGACAAGCCAGAGGGCCAATCGTTCACGCGATGATCACGTAAACGATTGGCTGATGTTTTTAAGGCCCTACCTCGTGCACAGATGATGTATATTAATAATATTCCTTTCAGCGCACCTATTAATTGTCTTTTATCACTTAGTAAAGACAGTTTCAAGTAATATTGCAAAAATGTATAAAACAAAACATCCTCTTTACCACATTTAACTAAGATTAATAACTGAGGTAGACATATTGTGCATTGTTAGATCATGTTAACTAATGTAGCTAACTAACTATTTTTGTCTAATTTCAGTTAAAATATTAAGAACACTTATAAGAGAATTTAATTTTTATATCAGTGTACTTTGTACTGGCAATTTTCTTAATGGATACAGCATTAAAAAAATAACTTTGACATTTACTTTGTTGTTTTCTGGGCTTTAATGCAGATTTAATCTGATATTTCAAGGTTTTGACACAGTACCCCATGTATTAACATCTTTATGTAATTTTATACACATTATGCTAGCATTAAAACTAACTTAAACAGTTTCAAACAGCAGTATGCTACATTGTTGTCACATGATTTCATTATGCTTAGCAATTTGATTGTTTCCCGTTTACATCTTTAAAACAAAATAGTCATGTTTCTGTTTTTGATTCGATTTGTGTAAAAATGTTACATTTAGCATTAGTCAGAAACACTTACAGTACATGAAGGTCTGATGTCACCCGAGTAGTTCTCCTTTAATATATGAAAGTATTCAAACAGTATCAAAACAACTAAGAGTGAGCCACAATGTTAATCAAAGATAAAAGGCCATCAGGTGATTTGAATTAAGCAACTGATTACTGCTTCAAACATCATCAATCAGATTCCAACTTTTCTACTTGATTCCACCAATCAGGAAGGATATGAGTGCAACCATGAGAACCTGACTGATTATGTTATGCTGGCATGAAATGGAAAACAAATAATCCCTGATGTTTTCATGTCTGCACATTCATCTCCGGTTTCTTTATCGGTATTACTTTATCACTTTATCTCCTGACCATCAGGCCTGCATAACCGCAATTCCACTAACAGGGCGAAAGTCAAAACATTGGAATGTGGTTGTTCTACATGTGCTATTTTTATTCGGCTGTTATGCTAACACTTCCCCAGTCTGTGCCCACTGACTTGGCCATTAAAGGAAAAGCCAAATAGCAGTTTTGCACACAAACTCACAGGCTGGTCAAAGTCCATGAATGCCTGCCAACTCTGCCCAAACATCACGCAGAATTTGGCCAAATGGGCACATACCATTTCATGTTAGCATAAATACTGTAAGAGTTTAAAGGGAAATCATTAGTTTTTTTCACTACCAAAGCACTCTTTGGGGGGGGGATATTGATATAACAAATGCAGCACTGTGTTGATATATATTTCACGGCATGAATGAGATTTCAGGGCTACAACAAACTGAATATTTTGGTAAAGAAAACAGCAAAGAATGTGTGCTGAATGGTGATAAACAAGACAATATTAATGTTAGAATTTATTTAAATTCTAATATTGGTGTTTACTAAGGCTAACATCACTATTATTATTAATCAGATTTATAGTTATGGATTTTTTTTTTTTTTAAACCTTAAACCAATGTTTTAAACTTTATTAAACTGATACCTCAAATTGTGTGGCTTGTTATTTTTCTGATAACACTTTACTTCCCTTAAGTTAATCATTAACATTAACCAACAATGAGCAATTTCTTACAGTATTTATTCATTTTGGTTTAACGTTGGTTCAATGTTTATTCTTGTTAGCTTTGGACCATTGAATAATATGAGATGCAACTTCAGATTTTAATAATGTATTAAATGTTGAAATTAAAGAGTTAGTTCACCCAAAAATCATGCTGTGAGGTTTATGAAATAACATTTGATTGACAGGGGGGGAAGAAATCAACAAATCTAAACTGTGTTTTCTATGAAAAGAAATGTCGTCAACTTTAAAAGAGGCTTCCAAATTAAATGACCTCACAGTAAACAAGAAATATGTTGGCATTAAGAAACTATGTGAAGTATTAGTGCACAAACATAACCAAACATTAAAACGCTGGATTCGTTATTATAGTAATGGCACATCAGAACTGTTTCAGGAAAGTTTGTACAATTAGGTCATCAAATATACACAGGTGCCCTCTATTGGCAGCTTGATGTTTATGCAGGATAGTCAAGGGACATTTGATGAAACGCAGAACCCACGAGGTCCCGTTTCTAACTAAATAAATGATTATGAAAACAGAAGTTTTAAGAGAAGGGTGCAGTGAGGGGAGTGTTTGTTTTTGTTAGTAATGAGCTGAAATGTTTTTGAACCTAGAGCAGTTTGCCACCTGGTCTTGAGTAATAAAGAATGATTGTGTTGGGTGGAGAGAGAGAGAGAAGGTGAAAGGGACGAATATGTATGTGTACTGCATGCCTGCATTTGAACATTTGCATGCAAACGGCCAAGAAAAATTCCTGTTCCACATGCATTTCCTTCATGTTAATATAAACAAACCCCTTGTGGTTGTTGGACATGTTTTGGCCAGTTTCTGAGAAATGTGAATTTGGACTTTGACTGTTTGTTGGTATGTTTAAAGAGTTAGTTCACCTAAAATCATCATTTACTCCCCCTTATGTCAATCCAAAACTTTTTTTTGTCTTTATTTCATGGCAAAGAATAGGTTTTATTTTTTATTTATTTTATTTTTATTTTTACTATACCTTTAATAGTTGGCCATTCACTCAGTATGCACGTAACTGCTAATTTTAGTATCAACCGTGCATTCAGTAGATGTGTGTGAGAAAAATCTTATCATTCCATCCTCAATAACGTTGCATCACACTCAAAACAACTGCAACTAATACCACACGGTATTGCTGTAATCACTTCCAGGTATGCAAACACTCACATGCATTCTTGCAATCATAAAAAACTCTGCCAAAGAAACACTCTTAAACCCCAACAGGCTTCCAAAACAACAAGGACTGTACAAACAGCTCTTCCTTTTCGTTTTCAGGTGCACTACAGCAACATCGTCGCAAAGCCTCACGTGAGGGACCGATACGATCTCTATCTCGTGTCTGAGAGCAGAACTCAAGGTCACATTCAGGGTTTTCCCCTCATTAGAGCCAGTGAAGGGCTTCATTCAAAGCGTCCGTGTCCTGCTGAGACTGAGCCCGGCTGGACTTTAATTGGGTTTGTGTTTGGGTTTAATGAACTATAAGCTTCTGGCCCTCCCACACACACAATTCATGGTCAGACTTGCGTCAAAGGCCAGCCTGCATCAGTCATGATGGGGCTTGTTCGGGCTCTGAGATCAGAATGCACGTGCTCCGGGGAAATATCATGTTGGCTTAGCTGAAGCTATATTGCAAAATATGAGACAAAAAGTTTATACTGTAATATCTGAGTCACATTGTTTTAAAATAGCTTATATATCAGTTCTCTAAGCTAACAGAAATACAATTTTCAGCTGGCAAACAATAAAACAAAATCCTTTATAAAACTTACATTAATGAAGGGATCCACACCATATAATTTAAAGGGCATGTCAGTAACCGAACAGTTGATGACTTCCATAGTACAGGAAAAATTACTGACATTCTTCAAAATATCTGCTAAAAATGAACAAATGTAAATTAATACATTTAATGCATAGAATATTACATACATATAATTAATCACACACACACACACATAACATTCAAACTTATAATGTTGCAAATGTTATAAATACTGCTTATTTTGCTTTTCTTATTTTACTTTTAAAATAACTGAAAACAGCACTGAGCACTGAGGTGTCTGTTATGAAACATTTTTCTATAAAATTTTAGCATTGCATTGTTTCACATTGTAAATGTGTGCAATTCAGGGTTTACTGCAACAAAAAATGAGCCTAACCCTGCTCTGGAGTGTGAAACGTTACTTAACCCAGGGGTTTTACCTATTTACCCAGGGTTAAGCTTAGTGCTAAAAGCCATTAAGAGTCCTCTGCTATTCACCCCCAGTGAGTAAACCGTCCGGGAATCACTAAACAGCTCTGAACCCAAACATCCCCATCTCATCTTTGCCTCAATTGTTTTTTTACAGGCGCATTGGAATGTCAGGTATGTCTCTCTGTGGCACACCCACCACACCCAGAGACCAGAGAAAGGCACAAGCCAGGGCAAGCAGGTGAAGCTTTATCTCCAGTGCGTGAGAGGCCGTGGTGTCTGTTTCTCGCTTTCTCCCCCACCCCCGTCTTACATCTGCCAGGCCGCTCTCTGTGGCTGGAGTCGGACTGGGAAAATTCCCATGAGTGCAACAAGGACGGAGGAAGTAGGAGGTTGATTTCAGGACAGCCAACTGCAGGTCTCAGTGACTGTTTGTTGGAGGTCGCAACTGATCAGGTATCAGCTGAACGAAATGAATAGCATGTATCTGTGTGTATGAGAGTGAATGTGTATATGTTACTGAGACAGAGACAGCGAGAATAATGCGTGTGAATGGCCATGTGAATGAGAGCGTCTGTCTAGGCAGCCAGAGAGCAGTCTTCGGGCTGAACGGGTAAACCTGAACCTGCATTTGGAGCCATATAAAAAAAAAAATGTGTAACTGGTCCTCTACCTGCTGCCCAGTTGCCAAACGTGCATCTATACGGTGTGAAAAAGCTCATGTTACTGCCACAATCGGCCATGCAATACCAACGTCTCAGGCCAGCAAATAAGATAAGACCAAATGATGAATAACTTTACTTTGAAATTAAAGACGTAAGCAGAAACACAAACTATATTTGTTGCAGGTGGTTGCCTGGTCATTTGCTAAGGTGTTTTGGTAGGGATATGTTAATAGCTGTGTCCCAATTCAGAGACTGCGTCATTCGAAGGCCAGACCAAATGTTGTTAAATGGGACGGTCTGGATTGTTCTAGTCGCCTAATAACTGTAACAGGAGCCACTGACGAGAGCGGTAATGTTTGCATGTATAAAATCGCATGTTGGTAAAGTATGTCAACATTTGAACAGCTTTACAATTTTTTTTTTTTTTTTTTTTTTTTTTTAATTGTATCGTTAGATATTTGAGTAAGTTGAAACCTAACAATACTTACATTCAAAAGTATAATTTCTCTCAAACACATTTGACTTCGAGTGCAGCCTTTGAAGGATGCAGCCTCTGAATTGGGACGCAGCCAGGGCCTGAAATTAACACCCGCCAACCCGCCAAATGCGGGTAGATTTCAGATGTGGCAGGTAAGACAGCCACTCCCACTAGCCAATTTGGCGGGTTGAATATAATTTCAGTTTACAGCCAAAGGATCGTCGAAGATCGTCGTAGCACAACATTACAATCCAATCACACAATTCGTTATTTACACGCAGTTAGTGAAGGAGGGATAGGCGGAATTGCGCTAAATGACACACAACAGAAGTGCTCTCTCGCGTGCGCTCTCTCTCTCTCTGTCGCGAGCGCGATCAGTTCTCCTCGCGCCTGAGTAGCCAAATACACGTGCACACAGATGTCTAAATGTCCATCGTGTGGAGTATCTCGCGTGAATACAGTCGGTTATGGCTTAAGTGGACGTAAACAGGTGAGTAATAACTGAATATGCGTCAGTTACGTCCATGCATTCAGCTGCCCAATTAAATAGGTCATTAATGTTAATCAAACAACAAAAGATGTTCAATAAATGTAGGCTATATGTGTATCTATAAACCTAGTGTATCTGAAAAAAGATTATTTTTAATTTACTATTGTTTTTGTAATTAGCTTCTTTGTTCTTTTATATAGCCTAACACAAATAACTTTTATTTCTCATATTAGCCCATGTTGATATTGTCCACCTCTTGCCCACCTGTACATACCAGCTGATATACAATGTAGTCTTGATTTAGGTGGTCAATCTGCATTTAAAAGTTTGAAAGGGTTTTAAATCTTCTAAATCAAGTAAAATGACTCGAAATAAAGTAATTTAGGCATAACAAAGTCAACTTTAATCATATAAAATGTAATTTACCAACATCAAAATTGTGGCCAGTGAAAATGCTGAGTGGCTAGTAACTTTGGAAAACCACTAGCCACAGTGGCTGGTGAGCAAAAAAGTTAATTTCAAGACCTGGACGCAGCTATTGTCTACCAGGCAAAAATTGTGAGTCCAATTGCTTAGAAAAGTAACAGTATACTTCTGCTCAACAAACTGCACAGATTTGAGATATTCATGTTCACAAATGAAATATATATATATATATAAATAATGAGGAATTCAACCTGTTAGAAGTAAAATAAAAAGGATTAAAGAAATGTATCCCTGTGGTGGGAACTTTCTTTTACTCCAGTCTTCACTGTCACATGTTCAAATTAATGAAATATTAAAATGTATATGAAACAAAAATCTTTTGTAACATTATAAATATTTGATTAACATAAATAAGTCTTTACTGTCACTTTTGATCAATTTAATGCATCCTAAACTAAAAAAAGTATAAATATGATTAAAGAAATCTTACTGACCCCTAACTTTTGAATGGTAAAAAGTGTAGATCATTATATTTTTGTGATTTTTAATATTCAAGGATCTTTGCACCGTACGTTGGTAGAGCACAGTGATTATGTTGGCTTGAGAAAGCCAACAATTTGAAATCCTATCTCAGAAATCCTGGAGACTACATTTTATGACTCCAAGATTCGGGCTTTTTCAAGCCAACATAAAAGTTTGCTTACAAACTTTATAGCCTGTAGTTTTATTATGCCATTCGTATCATTCATGACTCTATACAAACAAGTTATTAGTTTAAAAAAAAATCACTAACCCCAAGTATAAGTAAGCAATAAAGACGCCTGCCTTAACAAACATCAATAAAAACAGATCTGATGAACCAAGAAGTAATGAGAGGTGGTAACCATGCAATTAAATATCTGTGCTGCTTATTAAAATGCTGATGGTTTGATTCCATAGTCACTAAGGAGCAGCAATAAGCAGCTGGTACATTGCTGACATCGTCTTTGTTCTTCCCTAATCTCAAGCAACACATCTGAGTTCCACTTGCTCCAAGGTAACATTTACCCAACATATGTAATGTGCAATTATGTACCACTACATTGAAACATTTTCAGAATGTGATGTTTCCCTGTGCAAATCATGCATGTTAAACACCAAATACATTCTGAACAGCATTTACACTTTCATTGTGAATAGATAAACAACACTTGAAACTTCTAATGTCTCATCTGGTTAAGACACTGTGCATAATGAAGGAAAGCTTGTGTGGTCAAACAACATGCTATTGAACGTTAAACGGTTGGAGAACAATAGACTTCCCAGAAGAATCCTTATTCATTGTTATTGTAAGCAACGCCAGAGGTTACCACAACAATAAATCATGAACATTACCATTGTTTCTGTAATTTAAATAAAGAAATTCATTCTTTGTGTTTTGATGAATGATTGAAAAATGTACAAAAATTTCAGGCCAGCAGCTGAGAACTGTGACGCATATAAGCAGATAGGACTATGACTGATGTGTGTGTCAGAGAGACTCCCAGACTGTCTGAACTCTCTGTGATTGTGTGAGTGTGTGTTTGTTTGAGGAAGACAGTGAGACTTTTCCTTCTAAGGTGAGTTTCTCTTCATGGGTGGCAATCAGAAAAGAAAAAAGCGCAGTTAATGTTGAGCATTGTCCGTAAAAATCCACCCTACTCAGAGAACATTTGCAGACAGAGACTAATACAACAACCATGTACACTAGCCGTACAAAGATAAACATCTCACGGTCACAAATGCACACACATGCACTCACACACTAATTGAATGAGTCCAGTTTGTTCAGGTGGCTTAAATCGCAGACTGCTCTTAGTGAAAAAAAATTGCCTGTTGCCAGGCTAAAACGTTAAAAAGCATGGGAGGTCATGTATAGCACAATAACTCAGCCCTGCTCTGGGAACATACACATTAACAGTCATCAGTTACACAATCCAGGACTGATCAGACAGAGGAACTAAACTGGAAATTACCAGTATGCACCAGTATGCCTGAGAAAAGTTCCTGTTAAAATTATGTTGTACCTAACATCACTCCTTAAACATGGTAAAAATCACTATCTCACACCTAAAAGCAGTGTCTTAACCAGACGAGATGTGAGAAGTTGAGTGTTGTTTATCTATTCACATTGAAAGTGTAAATGCTGTTCAGAATGTATTTGGCACACCTAAAAGCTTTTAATGGGTCATATCAAGTATAACACACATGTATACAGATCTGATTATAAAAATACATAGACAGACAGACAGACTGACTGACTTTACACAAGCATGAGCTATTTCACATGAGCGTGATTAGTTAATTCTGATCACAGTCACATACCCAATTATAAAAATTGTGTGAAAAAAAAAAATGTTTTTTCTTTCTCTCTGAAATGTCACTGGTTTTAAGTGACATTGCGTTGGTTGTAATTTTTACATTAAAGGTGCAAAAGTTCTGATATGATGTACCTTTGTTACATTATTTACATCACAAAAAACAGCTGGTTTAACAGGTGTGTGTAGACAATCGATTGATTGATTGATTGATTGATCATGATTGATTGAATGAATTAATTAATCAATAAATCAATCATTCAATCATTTGTTGGTTGATTCTTTGATTGTTTCGTTGATTGATTCATTAATTTGATTCATTCATTCATTCATTTGTTGATTGATTGATTGATTCATTCATTGGTTCATTCATTGATTCATTGATTCATTCGTTCATTGACTGATTGATTCATTGATTCATTCATTCATTAATTGTTTCATTGATTCATTGGTTGATTGGTTGACTCGTTCATCCATTCATCCATCCATTCATGCATTGATCCATTCATTCATTCATCCATCCATTCATTCATCCGTCCATCCATCCATCCATCCAGTTCTTAAAGTATGCCTAAGCTGATTCTGGGCACCAAAATCTGTTTTTCCCCTGGTATAGAGGGACAGCTGAATTCCCAAACATCATAGTATTCCCCGACCTCATTTCTTATGCCATTAACTCAAAGGAATAGTTCACCTGAAAATTAAAATTCTGTTATCATTTACTCACCCTCAATTTTTTCCAAATCTGTATGAATTTCTTTCTTATGCTGAACACAAAAGAAGTTTATATACAAATAGTTAATGGGCCCCATTGACTTCCATAGTATTTTTCTTTCCATACATTGGAAGTCAATGGGGAAATTCATACAGATTTGGAAAAATTTGAGGGTGAGTAAATGATGACTGAATTTTCATTTTCAGGTGAACTATCCCTTTGAGTTAATGGCATAAGAAATGAGGTCGGGGAATACTATGATGTTTGGGAATTCAGCTGTCCCTCTATACCAGGGAAAAACAGATTTTGGTACCCAGAATCAGCTTAGGTATACTTTAAGAACATTTTCCAAAGTGATTAAAAAAAAATAGTAAAAGCCAAAATCCCTGTGCGCACATACACACTGGCATCAGAGGATACAGCAGCTGTCAGCTCCCAAAACCATTAAAACAATACCTTTAAATCCATGACCCACTTATTACACAAGGCACATTCAGTTCAAAGGCTCTGACAATGAGGTTTCAATGTCAGTGTGAGTTTAGAAGTCACTGCATAGAGGCGCATCAAAGAAGATCAGAGCAACTTTGCTCATCCTTGAGGTCAAACTAACATCTGAGTCCAGAGAGTGTGTGTGGGGACAGTGAAGTTTGTTGAGATGCTTGTAAAGTGGGTCAGGCTGGGAAAGTCTTGAATGAAGCGAACAGTTGTTCACATGTGGCAACCTCGAAATGCACGAAAGTAATAAAGGCTAGAGGTTAATTAGATTTTACGTAACATGGATCTAATTTCATGGATTCTCTGGAATCTCAGGCCTCATTCAGGTAGATTTTAAATAAAGAAATGAAGTCCTGAGAGTCAGTTATATATATAAACTAAAGCTATACATATAGTATAAATACTAAAGCTTATCTCAGAGAAATTCTGAAAGGCAGATAGAGTTTCACATTTAGCGTAAAGCCAAATGAGTGTAAATACAATTTCAGCTGACGGGTTTAACGGTGGGAGGAGGTTTTAATCAGCTTACCCTCAAACTAATCAGAATCTGAGAGAAGAAAATGCTCTTTGCATTTATGAAAAAAAAGGCTTGTCAAAATCACTGAAAACTATTGAATAAGCTTAGACAAACAATGAGGTGCAACTGACATTTTCCTCCCTCCAGGCGTGAGAGACTGTGTGTGTGTGTAAACCGATCTCTGACAATGGCCACCCAGAGAAAACGTAACTCCACTAGCCTGAAGGGTCGCAGATATACCTCTGTTTGTTCAGGGTTTAGCGCCTTTCTCTGGGCCGGAAAGATCAGGTCCATGGAACCAAATTTAGGCCTTTTCATATGGACAAAGAACTCAAGCCAACGTGCACTGACAGTGATGCTGAGCAGGTTTAGAGTTTTGTCCTGAAATCTTCCATTTTTCAGATCCTATCTAATGTAGTAGGTGAAATCAGGATAATCGCTAGTGAACGGCTTGGGACTCTTGTGACGTAATTTTCCAGTGGCTTCGGGGTGATTAATCACATTTATGGTATCATAAACAATTCATTACAGTCTAAGAATCCTGTTATTATCCATTTATGATGCCTGATCAAACAAAACATACAAAACATAAATATACACATTGTAAAGCTTAGCAAGCTTAGCTAACTGGCTATGCTGAACAGTTTCAAAATGTATACTAACTAAAAAAAAAACCTCACAAACGATTAACTGCACAATCCATACATATTTAAAAGACATTAAGAGTAGTATTAACAGTTCACAAAAACAAACTAAACATCATAAAATGATTTTCTTAAATTTCTTAAGATTTTTAATCAGGCACTGAACTAAGTACCTAAAAGTTCTTTAAGCCAATGGAATCTCTTTGTGGTCCTAGGTGGACTTGATTCATTGGTGGACCGAACTGACAATAGCTCAGATGATTGGATCTAAAACAACTGCATTTCATGACATAAACAGCAGAGCATAGATAACATACGCCTAATGCATACTTTGAATGCAAGGTCTGTGAATAAAAGTATGTAATTAAAATGTACAGTAACTGCCACTGAGATGCTAACGGATAGCTTCTTTAAGGTATTATAAACCTCTTTGACTTCAACAACGTGCCTCTACCTATTGCCATATCACACACACACACACACACACACACTAAAAATAAAACTTCCTTCTTGCTTCCTTCCATTAGCTCACATTAGCCTCATGTACCTCAATCTGCAGTGAGTAAAGCCTCCATCCACCCGTGACCATCCAGAACACAAGGCAGTGAAGGCGGACCTCCCAGAAAGCCAAAATCAGCAGCAGCGAGCCTGCAGGCCACAGACCCCCACAGAGAAGCAAAACTATCAGACTCAGGATCCTGTCTACCAGAGCAAACCCAGAATATGGCTTTTCCACTTTAATCCATTACTTATTATTTTGTACCATTTGTATTTGACATTGATAGAGGGTAACCAGTGGTTTGTGTGAATGTAATACAGTGATGCCAGGATGTGGATGGTTAATATAATTTGTGCAGGAAGACTGAGCCAAACACTTGGTTGTAGCTTCCATTCATGGACATTTTATTGCAGTACAGCTAATATTAGCAATATTAACCAACAGGACTATGAGCCATTCATACAATCTGTCCTTTTTTAATAGTTTTTCTATGTAGGCAGATGTGTTTGACTGTTTCAGTGCTATTTTTTCAGCGTCACACAACTTAAGCACCATTTTAAAGATGCCATAGGTTTTCATTTAATGCACATTTTAGAAAGTTTAGTGACTTTTAGTCCATGTTAAGGTGTGGTTACCAGTGTTGGGGAATGTTACTTTTAAAAGTAATACATTACAACATTTTGTTGCTGCCTAAAAAAAGTAACTTCCTGTAGTTGTGTTACTTAGTTACTTTTAATGGAAAGTAATGCTTTACATTACTTTTGCATTACATTTCTCATCTGAGCTGGGCTTGCTTGTTTCTTTTTTAATATAGTAAATAAATAAAAAGTTCTATTTTTGGCATATGTAAAGGCCAAAAGTGAAATAAATAAGAAGAGGTATCAGTCAATAAATAGGAAAACAAAGTAACTTGCGTTACTTATTTGAAAAAGTAACTAGGATATTTTGTTAAATTTGTCAATTTAAAAGTATGCTTTACATAGTTAGTTGAACAAAGTAATCTGATTACATAACTCACATTACTTTTAATGTGTTACCCCCAACACTGGTGGTCACATTTACTGTTGTTATGCAAATTTCTGTAGGCAAAATCTAGTCATTTAAATACGAATCCAGGTAATCGGGAATTTCACGTGAAGGCGAAAAATTTTGTCGAAAAGTTTACTAACAGAAAGCTTCTTGGTTTGAAAGCGACTTTTGTGTGAACTGTGCTTCATACATCACTACACTGTTGACATTAAACAATGGACTCTTTTTTCCACAGAACTTGCACCTTTTGAGTTGATGCTATTTTTATCCTAGCATTACTCCTGAACATTGATTAAAAATTCACTTTATTCAGACTGAAATCATTTTCAAAATTTACTTTCTTTTGCAAAATATAGAAAAAAATATTGACGACTCATCCTGCACTACACAGATTTTTATCCAATCAGATGCTCTTTAGATCAGAGTCTCTTTCGTTTTTGGAGACGAGCCCAGTGGTTATGAATGAGGCTTGATCTGAGTCCTTATTTTGTGTATGAGTGAAAAAGTGTGATGGAGGTCTCCATTGACTAATGCCACAGTTTAATCCGTTTAATCCGTGGAATGTAAAACATTTTACAACTCAGGGGGCCACACAGACGCACAAGCTTACTCACACACAGCTAACACAAAATGACCCCACAAACACAAGCTTTATTTCCGCTGGATTTCTTCATCTTAAGATGAAGTACGGAATAGGGTTGTCATGATACTTTAATCATGTGTTACATTACGATACCAGCCAAAGTAGAACAAGGGGGCCCATTAAACACATTTTTACACTGCCAAGTATATAGGGAAAAGCCCACCCATGAAAGTTTGGTCCCTGTGGGTCAAACATGGCACTTTTATAAATTACATTCTATTTATTCTGTAATAAAGAATGTGTGAAAGTGAAAACAATATATGTTTTTACTGTATAAATGATTAGGTAAGGGATAAGCCAGTCATTATGGAAAAATCAGGATCATGTTGCATCACCTGGAAGGGGTTTATTTTGCTATAATGCTGTTAAAGTCTAAAATAAAAAAAAAGGTAATTGTGAGACTGAATTTAAGATAAACAAATAAAGTTACACTGTAATATATAAAGTTACATTTGGGAGATATAATGTAGCAAATACAAGATTTAAACTAACACTGCATGATATAAAGTGACTTTGTGTGGAAGTGTCAGAGTTACATTTTTGTTGTTTTACACCAGCGGAAAGGGGCTATCTATAGTATACCCACCAAATAAATAAATAATAAGATTGATTTAAGTTTATATTTATATGAGAAGAAACAGACAGTACGGCGCTGAGAGTGATATGCAATATTTCTCAAATACAGATTTACCGTGCAATACTAGAACACAATGGAACTAGTTAGACAACTGGAACTTAAGTACCATTATAAGGCCATTCACTGAAAAATGAGAGGTCCTCAATTCAGAGATCCTGTTCATCCACACCACTTTAGGTAGATGATGTACTTTGACACTGGTCTAGTACTGGATTCCCACCTAATTTAACATGAGAGATACAGGAAACCAGATGTTTGAGCAATGGGAGAGGGCAGCCACCAACGTTTTCAATGTCCCACAGAGGTGAGAAGGAAATCCTGTAGTGCTGTCGTAAGGGGGAAGAAGGAAGGATGTTTGCCCTTTCAAAGACAATCTCCGGCCAGCTCATCCTCTGCTATAACCATACCCTAAGCTTGCACATGGTCAGTATTACGTCAGAGCGATTGCGCACATACACATCTCAGTGCAGTGCGAGTGAAGTATGTGTATACTGCCACTCCAAGGTCAAAATGAATGGGCAAAGTGAACAAGAGGCCAGTGTCCCACCCTGACTACACCACCATGTGACGCAAAATCAAGTTAAGGGTCAAACTGTGGTAAGCTGCAGGGTTAAAGGGCTCCCACTGTGAAAAGTTTATTCTTGTAGGGTCTCTTTCTTGGACTCTCAGCTCGCTAAATAAATAAAGAATACTTGTAAAGTAATGTTGGTTGGCCTTCACAGCATTTAGCTCAACAATAAATCGAATCGTTATTTGTGTATTAGATTTGTGAATGAGGCAAAAATAGCATCCAAAAAAATAATAGCCCCCTAAAATAATCTGTCAAACTGTGCAAATTAGGCTCTGGTTTCCAGTCTCAACTCAGATATCTTTGGATCATCTGTTTATGGCATGAAGGATCATTTTCAGCTTATCTTTAGCAACCGCCATTAGTCTTACAGATTAGCTTAAATGCTTTCCTTATCTGCTCCCATTAGAAGACTTTGTGTTGTAAGTATGTCATATTTTAGTCTAACACATTGTATGAAGTGAGCTGGCAAGCTAAGACATGTTCACAGAGCTAAATATACAGGTGCATATGTTCAAACCAAAGAGTATTACATAACATCTGCTGAAACAAGGTGTTCTACAAGGCCAGCTGCATACATGTGGGTCAATCCCTGGGGAGTGGGCAGTGCATAGACCAGGTGTGATGCCATAGGGCCATGTAACAACAGTAATGACAGAGTGAATAGGTAAAACATGATGCTTACATAACCAAAGGGAAATGAAGGATGCAATAAATCTTTATTGAGATCAAAACCTTTTTAGAAATACATTCTGGTCAGCCTTTTCCTGGCAACACAAAATGCATCATCAGATGATGAAATTTCTCTAACTGAAATCACTTGAAATGTTCAAACCTATAGTATTTATGCAACAGTTCCGTTCCTCAAATCTGAGCGAAGCTCCAAAACAGCTGATAAAACAATGACGGATTTACGAATTTACAACATTTGTATAAATCTGCTTGCCCGTGCTTGTGACTCCTACTGTATATTCCAGGGACTCTTTCTGCAGGTTTAAGCTGAATACACTACATGACTTTTGTGCCGATTTACACTAATGTTGTTATATTAAAAGGATAGTTCACCCAAAAATGAAAATTTGATGTTTATCTGCTTACCCCCAGTGCATCCAAGATGTAGGTGACTTTTTTTCTTCAGTCGAACGCAAATTATGATTTTTAACTGCAACCGCTGCCGTCTGTCATTCAAATAATAGCAGTAGATGGGAACTTCAACTATAACAGTAAATAAAACTTGCTTAGACAAATCCAAATGAAACCCTGCGGCTCGTGACGACACATTGATGTCCTAAGACACGAAACGATCGGTTTGTGCGAGAAACGGAACATTATTTATTTCATTTTTACCTCTAATACACCACTATGTCCAACTTCATTCAGCTTCCTGTTAGTGAGGTCAAAAAACGCGTTCTGAAGACGGAAGTGATGTCTCGCCCATATACTTCAATGAGCGCGAGACATCACTGCCGTTGTCAGAGCGCGATCAGACCTCACTAGCCGGAAGCTAAACGAAGTTGGACATAGTGGTGTATTAGAGGTAAAAAATTATATAAATACTGTTCGGTTTCTCGCACAAACCGATCGTTTCGTGTCTTAGGACATCAATGTGCCGTCACGAGCCGCAGGGTTTCATTTGGATTTGTCAATGGAAGTTTTTTCGACTCTTATTGTTCAAGTTCCCAATCACTGCTATTATTTGACTGACAGGCGGCAGCGGTTGCAGTTAAAAATCATCATTTGTGTTCGACTGAAGAAAAAAAGTCATCTACATCCTGGATGCCCTGGGGGTAAGCATATAAACATCAAATTTTCATTTTTGGGTGAACTATCCCTTTAATAGTATTATACTAGTTACACTAGTTGCCAAAATCAGAGCCAGTCTGCAGATTTGCTCACAGCTACCGATTTCACAGAAAAGTGTGTAGTGTATGTTGGGCAGAGATTCCAATTTTTTAGCTTTCGACTATGATTTCATCCAGTTGGAGGATATCAAACTTTACATTTTGAGCTGTTGTTTTCATTTGTCAAGTGTTTCTAGCATTAGCAATGAAGCATGTTTCTACGTAACCTTGTGTGTGATCTTCAGTCATTTAATGTATGATTTCCAGTTTTTTCTGTAACCATTTACGAAGTATGATGCCTAATTCTTTTAAAGGTGCCCTAGAACTTTTTTTAAAAAGATGTAATATAAGTCTAAGGTGTCCCCTGAATGTGTCTGTGAAGTTTCAGCTCAAAATACCCCATAGATTTTTATTAACCCATTTTAGCCCACCGGCAACTATAGTTGCCGCAGTGTATGGTTGTCATTTTCCTTTTGTACGTTTTTTTCTAGATGTTTTGCATGTTTTATTTCTCAATGACATTCAAGAAAACATCCAAATAAAGGATTTCAAGGACAAAAAAAAAGGTATTCACTTCATTCCTGTGACATGAGGCTGTCAACTTCCTACCCCTACTTCCAGGAAGCATAGTGAAGGCAAACCCTCCCAAAAAAAAGTAATTTTCATGTTAACATTAGAAATTTGTTGTTGACATATACAGTACAGTCCAAAAGTTTGGAACCACTAAGATTTTTAATGTTTTTAAAAGAAGTTTCGTCTGCTCACCAAGGCTACATTTATTTAATTAAAAATACAGTAAAAAACAGTAATATTGTGAAATACAATTTAAAATATATGTGTACTATTTAAATATATTTGACAAAGTAATTTATTCCTGTGATGCAAAGCTGAATTTTCAGCATCATTACTCCAGTCTCCAGTGTCACATGATCCTTCAGAAATCATTCTAATATGCTGATCTGCTGCTCAAGAAACATTTAATGTGTACAATTGTACAAAATATTTGTGTACAATATTTTTTTTTCAGGATTATTTGATGAATAGAAAGTTCAAAAGAACAGTGTTTATCTGAAATCTAATCTTTTGTAACATTATAAATGTCTTTACTGCCACTTTTGATTGATTTAATGCATCCTTGCTGAATAAAAGTATTCATTTCTTTAATTTCTTTAAAAAAAAATAAAAATAAAAATTCTTACTGACCCCAAACTTTTGAACGGTAGTGTATAATGCTACAGAAGCTTTGTATTTCAGATAAATGCTGTTCTTTTGAACTTTCTATTCATCAAGGAATCCTGAAAAAAAAGTACACAACTGTTTTCAACATTGAAAATAATCATAAATAGTTATTAAGGAGCAAATCAGCATATTCAAATGAACTTGAAGGATCATGTGACACTGAAGACTGGAGTAACGATGCTGAAAATTCAGCTTTGCATCACAGGAATAAATTACTTTGTCAAATATATTTAAATAGTACACAGTTAATTTAAATTGTAATAATATTTCACAATATTACTGTTTTTTACTGTATTTTTAATTAAATAAATGTAGCCTTGTTGAGCAGACGAAACTTCTTTTAAAAACATTAAAAATCTTAGTGGTTCCAAACTTTTGGACTGTACTGTATATATCTACATAATCATGAGGGTCTCTAGAATCATCCAAACAAAACAAATCTTACAAGAAATCTATAGTTTTTTGTATACTTAGTCAAATGTCCAAGCGGCAACTATAGTTGCCGGTGGGCAAATGACTTGTAAGTACATATATAATGGGGAAATGGGGTATACTGTGTTTAATGGGTTAATAAATCAAGGTTATTGGTCTTGTTTAGTGCTTTTTGCTTTCATAACATTTTATATTGTTATATTATTATATATTGTTACTTGTTAATTAATTTATTTTTTAATTAATTTATTTTTTGTTTGTTTGTTATATGTGACCCTGGACTACAAAACCATTCATAAGGGTCAATTCTTTGAAATTAAGATATATTGAGATAATTGCCTTAAAGTTGTCCAAATGAAGTCCTTAGCAATGTATATCCACTCACAAAAATATTTTTTTATATATTTACAGTAGAAAATTTACAAAATATCTTCACAGAACATGATCTTTAATTTATATCCTAATGATTTTTGCCATAAAAGAAAAAAAATAAATAATTTTTTTAACTGCCTATTTTGGGGCATAATTAGAAATGAGCCGATTCAGGGTGTGTGGCCCTTTAAATCTCGTGCTCCACGCCCCAAGAGCTCACGCTTGCCTTAAACAACATAAAAAAAAGTTCACACAGCTAATATAACCCTCAAAATGGATCTTTACAAAGTGTTCGTCATGCAGCATGTCTAATCGCGTAAGTACAGTGTTTATTTGGATGTTTACATTTGATTCTGAATGAATTTGAGGCTGTGCTCCGTGGCTAACGGCTAATTCTACACTGTTGGAGAGATTTATAAAGAATGAAGTTGTGTTTATGCATTATACAGACTGCAAGTGTTTAAAAATGAAAATAGCGATGGCTCTTGTCTCCGTGAATACAGTAAGAAACTATGATAACTTTAACCAATTAGCAACATGCTAACGAAACATTTAGAAAGCCAGTTTACAAATATCACTAAAAATATCATGATATCATGGATCATGTCAGTTATTATTGCTCCATCTGCCATTTTTCGCTATTGTCCTTTCTTGCTTACCTAGTCTGGTGATTCAGCTGTGCACATCCAGACGTTCTGCCCTTGTCTAATGCCTTTCATAATGTTGGGAACATGGGCTGGCATATGCAAATATTGGGGGCGTACATATTAATGATCCTGACTGTTACGTAACAGTCGGTGTTATGTTGAGATTCGCCTGTTCTTCAGAGGTCTTTTAAACAAATGAGATTTATATAAGAAGGAGGAAACAATGGAGTTTGAGACTCACTGTATGTCATTTCCATGTACTGAACTCTTGTTATTTAACTATGCCGAGGTAAATTCAATTTTTGAATCTAGGGCACCTTTAAAAGTCTTGTAGTGTATTCCAATCTTTACAATGTTACACCAGTGGATGGCGACAAGTGACTATTTGTATAAGTGAGTATTTAAATCATTTAAGCCTAGTCCACACGTACACGGGTATTTTTATAAACTGAGTTTCTCATCCTTTGCTTTAAAAAAAACGCATCTACATGAAAACCCAAAAACACGCTATGAAACGCTGTCAAGAGCATGCCAAACCAACAGGTGGCGATATAACCCTAACTGTAAAGCCATGTTGGCCAACCAGAATGCTAGAAAAAAGGATATTACCGGTTCTGGTACTGACGTCACAAGCCAGAATCTCCAGTTTCACCGTCTACACGACAACAATTCAGTTTCTGAAAATCTTCACCCTGGCAGGAGTTTTCAGAAAAGTACACTGTGTTTGCATGAGGACAAATTCATTAACTCAAAAGATTTGGCAAAAACAATGACCCATTTGAGTACAAAAGAAGTGGCTTTCTTTATGAGGTATTCTTTTTGAGGGAATTTGGGTACTACATTTGAATAAGAACGAAATTTGCAACGATTAAAAAGGATGTTCTACAGTAGAATGAAATTCAGACAAACTTCATCTGCCATGTTGTCATTGTCATGTGACTTTACTTCTATTCACAACTAATTTCACGTTGCCTCATGGGATACAATGTGTCCGTCAGATGCACACTTTAGAATACCGCCAGAAGTAGAAGGACATCTTTGTACTGTATACTTACTGTTTTATGAATACTACGAATTTGGACATACTTCTCTTTTCACATACTGTTTTCACCTACAATATAATAGGGAATTCAAGAGTAACTGGTCGGCTAATACTGAATCAAAATGTAATAAAATGTTAACTTGTATTATAAAAGTATAAAACTAATGGCACACTCAGAATCTTGTTGTATGATATGGCCAAAGTACAACTGCGTTGTTATTCAGTATGCATCATAGCTTGAAAAATGATAACAAATACATAATTGTATATAGCATTTTAAATAGCTTTCCATTTTCTATTATATTGCCTGTAAACTTTCAAATGAATTCAGTCATGAATAACTACTGACCGTATCTCACTTTATCTCGCATACCTGAGGGAGGAACTGATGGTGTGTAATAATACTGTCAAAAAGATTATTACCTGGCCCATCAGAGCTGTTATCTTTAATAGCTGCCCCGTTCCAGTCTCTCTGGTTACATAAGTGCTCTCATTCTGGCCTTTTTCTGTAAAGACACAGTTGTGCCAGCTGGCAGAGGATTTTGGGTGCCAAACGGAGCCTGTAAGGGTCAAACTCAATCATTGCTAAACAGTCTTAAACTGTGGAAGTACTGAGGGGGACTTAATTGAGATGCCAATCAGGGTACCCAATGTTACATAAGAGATCGTCTTCAGATATGTTTTAAAAGCCTGAGAAACACTTAAGTCAGTGGCCTGAAGATACAGACCTGGTTTCTGGTTTGCATTAACTGGGATCTGGGAGGAATGTGCGCTATGATAATATCTTAACCCAGGAGGAGACAGATAAATGATGTAACATGATAAGTATCTTTCTAATTTTCACTTTTTCATTAAATTTAGCTTCATTTCATGACTTCACAGAGACACTCCACTTGTGTGCATCTCACCCTCTCTGCAACTCAGAACTCAACACTGTGATGTAACCCAATACCCAAACTAATCCTTAATGGCTTACAGTTTACGTAGATTACACAATATTAGTTTCTTTGCCATCCATAATCTCTCACAAAGCCTCAAACTTTTCGGTTCAATGAATCAAAGACTAATAGGCTAATAGTTCATTTGTGCAGTTGATTTAATCCTCTGTACTCTTTATTGACTGTGAATTGGCTAATTTTGCTCATTTGGGACAGAGGCTGTGAAGTTCATGACAGAAAAGCCTGACCTCTGTGACCCTGCAACCCTTGCCCTGCCTGATATTCACAAAAGCAAACCATTTCTGACTGAATTACTGAGTTTGGTTGCTTCTTGCAGTGAAGGAGAGGCTAAGAAGAAAAACAAGAGAAAGAGAAAAATTATAGCAGGTTCCAACAAGACATGACCCCTATGTGTGTGCATAACCTCCAACATACTCACACACACTTTTACGAGCATCACTAATAGGAAATTCACTCATCACTGCAAACCCAACCACACTCACAGTCTCTCTGAATGTGGGAGGCCAGATCTTCTCCTGTAATCTCCAGTGACCTGTGACACGCGTGGGAAAGCCCTCGACACCTCACGCTAGCCTGGTGATGAAAACTGCTCACACACAGTCTGACTCTTTCATACACACACGTTTACTTATCTAAAGGAGGACATGCCACACTTAGTGAAAGAAAAAAATAACTTATTATTTTAGTCTTGTTTCCAGTACAGATATCTAAACATTCTTAAATCAAGATACAATTACTTGAGAAGCAAAATGACTTAAGATATTAAGATAGATATTAAGATATGTTTTCTGTAAAAAAAAAAAAAAAAAAAAAAAGTTAAAATAAAGTGAGTTTATTCTTAGAACAAGAAAAAAATATCTGCCATATGGTAAAAAGGTTTTAATTTATTAACACTCAAAAGCTATACTTTGAATTAATGTAATTAAATCATGGAAAGGATTTCCGCGTGATTAAATGGCTTTCTTTCAGTACACTCAAAAAAATAAAACATTGGTTCAACAAATAAAAATATGTTAACGTTTTCCACTAGAATTTTTAACTTAAGCCAATTGGGAGAATTACATTAATTCAAAGCAATATTTTGAGTTGATCCAACATAATGTTTTAAGTAAAGTGAAGATGTTTTTTAGCCGCAATAAAAACACATTTCTAAGTAACATGAACTAATTAACAGAAACTCTTCTAAATTAGCATAACAACACACTAATTACTGCTAAATCTCCCTTAATCTTGTGCAAAAAAACATTATATAACACTTAATTTTAGCATTTACTCTCCCTTTCAAGTGCCATGGGCAAAGCATGATGGGAAATATAAATCCCAGCCCAGTTTCACTTAACTTAAGTTCGTTTAAATTAATAGAAGTGTTCATACAACTCAAAACAATGAAACACGTTTACACGTCATCAGATTGTATTAAAAGAACTTAAAATTAAATACATTTTTGATTAACTGAAAATGTTAAACTATGACAAGTTATTATGATAGTATATCGAATCAATAGGCATAATTTGTGTGTCATCCAAGCTCAATAAAATAACAATTACAAGTAAAAAGTCTAACAGCATTTCAGAACTTGATTTATATATATATATATATATTTAAGTAATGACTAAAGGTCCCCTGAATTAGTTTTTAGAGTGTATTAAGCACTTTTGTTAGGCTAACTTAAATTGCATAGATTGGATCAACTTATTAAATGAGTTGGTCCAAAACATTGCAAATTAGTTGGGCTGACACTATTAAATTAAGCTGTGCCCAACCATAATAAATAAGTTGAAGCAACCTTAATAAATTAAGTTGACCCAACGCAAGTACATTAAATTGTAATAACAGAATTGCATAATGCTGAAATAAAGCAACTTAATCATGTGGAAATCCTTTCCATTATTTTTTTTTATGTTCGTTCAAAGCGTGTGGGGCCAGAAAAATAATCTTGTATTCACTTTCAATTATGTTTAATTTTCTGTCCCCACTGGTAAACTTAATTAATTATGATACATTTAAAAAACAAGACTTGATATCTTAAATGAGTTTGCTTTTCAAGTAAATGCACTTTATAAAGGAACTAATGTTGCCTTCACTTGCTATACCCCTCACACACACAGAGAGAGAGAGAGAGAGAGAGAGAGAGAGAGAGAGAGAGAGAGAGAGAGAAATCATGCACACTCATTTGCCCTTCAGCCAAAGTCTGGATCCAAACTCTATCATCACTTACAGTTATAGTGTTTGCATTTTTCCTAATTTGTTTAATGGGAAACCAGACTATCACACATACCAAAGTCCCTTAAAGGCAAGTCAATTCACTCTGTGGCCATCCTGGCATCACCTGCTGTTTCCTAGGTGAGAAATCTCTAAATATGTTTGTCAGTAATAACATATTTCGATAACACTTTAGCATAGGGAACACATGTAAACTACTAACTATGACTTTTCCCCTCAATAAACTCCTGATTTACTGCTTATTAATAGTTAGTAAGGTAGTTGTTAAGTTTAGGTATTGGGTAGGATTAAGAATGTAAAATATGGTCATGCAGATTAGCATTGTTGCAAATAACATTAACCTAAAATCAGATTCATAAGAAATTATAGATATTTTAAAGTCAGCTTTAATACCTGTTAACAATTTTGCTTCCATAATGTGATACATTTTTTGAGTAAAATAAGAATTTTTAGCAAATGCAATGGCTGTTCAAATGAAGCAAGACCTTAAAGCGGGTTTACTAAAACAATGCCTAAATATCTATTTACTGCAGGGATCGGCAATCTATGGCACGTGTGTCAACATCGGCACACAAAGGGATAATAGCTAAAGAAGTGTATGTAGGCCTATTCGATTTAAATAAAGTCCCTTAAAGTTGCATACGGACATACATTTTGAGGTAATTATTCCTCATAGTCACATAGCCTGTTTTATTAAATTATCAGATATAAATACTTTTAAAGTGTGAGATTTTAACCTGTGTTAGCAGGCATATTCAGCAAACCATGTAATTATCCCTCCGCGTGCAATAAGGTTGCCAACCTGGGTTTATTCAATAGCCTGCAGTCAATGGAATCACGTTTTATTTCACACTGACTTTATTCATTATTGAATAAATGGCCACTGGCATGAACATCAGGTTTAGAATAATGGCCTGAACCCATTAATTCTACATTAGTGCCTGTTGCAGCAGGTTTATACTTATCCAGAATCTCTTCAGCCTTCATTTTGTACACAATCACAGATGCCCATGGGATATTTACAGCAGCCTCATTAGGCACAGGAAACAGACCAGATTCCAGAGTTATGAGTTTGTGGGGACCCAGACAACACAACAGCACAGAATCAGATATATCTGCTCTTATTTTCCGTAGCCTGCTCCCTGTCTGTCTATGAATAGCTATGGATGCATAACCTGTGTTATGCCCTTTTTTGTTGTTGTTGTTAAAGTGATTCAGGCTCTACTACAGTATTTTTACAACTGTATGTGATTGCATGCTCAAATATTCACATGCTGGTGTCCCTGACTGGCTCTTTAAACGTGATTTCACCAAGTACAACATGTTCCTGGATCAACATTTTTGTTGATTCTGGAACGACATTCCAATTAATCAGTTAAATTTGAGGGACATGTTTATGTCAAGTTTAGCCTTACAACCAGTGTCAGGTGCTTCTTCAGCAGTGTTATTCACCTATCATTTCCCTCTTTTTAGGGAAATTTTAGGGATAAGTTATGGGTAGGATTAGATTTAGGGGTAGGGATAGGGTTAGGACTACATTTTCCAACAGGAATGTTGTTCCAGGATCCAGGTGAGGCACAATTTTTGGAGGAATAAATGCAAAAAAAGATTACCATTCTATAAAATCAAAGCCAAAATGGTATTTACCATCCCATTGACAACCATATAAACATTCACTGCACTGTCTAGATCGTCAGCTTGCTGACAATTCTGGAATTGCAGTCAAATACAGGGTATTTTTGATGTGTATAAAACATACAATATAATTTAAATGGTTATTTATATATGTAAATATGCACTACTTTAACAACAAGACAAGGCAATGTAGCTGCTGTGAAAAAACTAATAAAGAACACCCTGTCATGGCAGCAATTGTTCTCCCCTCAGCATTGTTTAAAGTTTATGGCCTGCCCAACTCTTCCGGGTATCAAAATTATCCCCAAGCTTTTCAGTGGTAAAATATGACTTGAGGGCATTCGTGTCCAATTTTGTACGGTATTTACAATAATTCCAATAGCATGTGAAGGCAGCATTACATTCATTCTTCTGTTGAAACATGTATTATTTCAAGCTGTAAAGTCATTCTCACCCTTTTTATGGTCATTTTAGGGTTTATGGCGTTATGTTGTCAGGGGGCAACAAAGTTAGAAAATTGGATATAACTTTACAGACTTTTTAAAAAAAAAAAATGTTAACATGCTTATTTTTTGTTTTTGCTACTGAAACAGTAAGTATTTTAATGTTTATGGATTGGCCCCATTAATTTCCATTGTTAGTTCTGCACTGCTACCCATATTGTTGCCATTTTGTTTTTTTAAGAAAATATAATTAACATTATGCCACAAGAGCCATCTATTGACTTGAACTTACTAAACCCAGAATATTACTTTGTTGTTGTTGTTGTTTGTTTGTTTGTTTGTTTGTTGGTGGTGAACTGCAAAGTCTTAGATGGTCCCAGTGTTATTTTACTAGTATTTATATACTTTTTGATATTTTGATGAAGATATTTTGAAATAGCTTTTTTATATTTTCAGGTTTAATTTTAACTTTAAGTTGTAATAATTTTGCTATATGTGCTTGTCCCTTTTATTAGTTTTTTTTTTTTTTGTATATATATATATATATATATTGTATGTATATATATATATATATATATATATATATATATATATATATATATATATATATATATATATATATATATATATATATATATATATATATACAAAAAAAACTAATTTTGAATATATATATATTTCTATTCAGCTTTAATTTATTTTTATTTCAATTTTAATAACTTCAACTTTTTTTTTAATTTAGTTAGCTGCTAAGGCAACCATTCTCATTTAGGTTTTAAGTTTTTCATCTAAAATGCATATTTTATTTCAGCTTAATTTCGTAATTTAAAGTTTAAGTTTGATCAAAAACAACGGTGGGTGGTCCAACATGGAAAATCAGCACCAAACCGACACTAACCAACCAGCCTAGATCCACATGAAAACATGATAATGATGCTTTTGACACCATCCATCACACACACTTCAGTCTCCATTAACCCCTGCACATTCAACTGACTGATGCTCATCCAACCCACAGATGCAACAGCTTTATTTAGGTAGAAATGTATCATCTCTCTCCATTTCTCCTCCTCATTAAGCAGGTCATAGGTTACATTTGTACTAATTCTGTTTGAAAAACACACAGTTGCATGTGGTATTTGAACTCAACCCTCTGCTTCCTCAAGAGAAAATAAGGCTTTCCAAAAAAAATGTGCACTATGAGAGTCTGAGGCGAGTCAATCCAGATAGACCACTAACGGGACATGTGTGTGTTTGTGTGTTTAGCGAGAGTGGCCGTTTTGAGCTCCGAACATCTTAATAGCCCATAATGAATGGTTTCCTGAGAATAGCAACAATGCAAAATGAACTCGGCAACCCATGTTTTCAACAACGCTGGACGACTCTTTTTATTCTCAGACAGACATATCTAGACCAGTGGTGCTGAACTGATGGGTTGCGAATTGCTACACAAAAATGGGTCATGGGTCTGTTCTGACAAGTTTTCTATCAGCAGAGAAAAATTATGCTAATATAAATAATAAAATGCAGCATACTATATAGTTGTGGATGGTTAAGATAGCAAACTACTATAAACAATCTTATAAACTTGACTTAATTATAGCCTATATATGTGTCATGGTAATATTAATAAATTTAAATGTGTTAAAAAAATAGATGTTTCTACATTTTTACATCATGCACATCTATCTATCTATCTATCTATCTATCTATCTATCTATCTATCTATCTATCTATCTATCTATCTATCTATCTATCTATCTATCTATCTATCTATCTATCTATCTATCTATCTATCTATCTATCTATCCTCTAAAAAATGCTGGGTTAAAAACAACCCAAGTTGGGTTGAAAATGGACAAACCCAGCAATTGGGTTGTTTTAACCCAGTGGTTGGGTTAAATGTTTGCCCAATGTGCTGGGTAGTTTTATTTAACTCAACTGTTGTATAAAAATTACTGTATTGCTTGCTTAAAATGAACCCAAAATATGCTGGAAATTAACATTTATTAATATGTTTAATAAATTAGCATTTATTAATAAGATAATGAATAATAAACAATAAACATGTATTAAATTGCTTATTAATAAATGTACACCTTTTGATTATTATTGTTGCCTCTAGTAATTATGTGTCTGATTTTTAATTTCTCACCTATTTTGGATTCATTTTAAGCCAGACATATAGTCATTTTTAATCAGTAGTTGGGTTAAATAAAACTACCCAGCAGGTTAGGCAAACATTTAACCCAACCACTGGGTTAAAACAACCCAATTGCTGGGTTTGTCCATTTTCAACCCAACTTGGGTTGTTTTTAACCCAGCATTTTTTGAGAGTGTATATAGATAGATAGATAGATAGATAGATAGATAGATAGATAGATAGATAGATAGATAGATAGATAGATAGATAGATAGATAGATAGATAGATAGATAGATAGATAGATAGATAGATAGATAGATAGATAGATAGATAGATAGATGGGTTGTTTTTAACCCAGCATTTTTTAGAGTATATATTATATATATATATACACACACACTTTTTGTAATTGCTTAAAAACATGTGCAGTCTTACTAAATGCATTTTAAATGAGAAAAACAAGGTCTCACTTTAACTGGGTAAACAGAACGGCCCTGCTCAAAACTTCACCATCTCCATCCATGTCTGCAGCAGCATATTTCAATCAGTGAGAACATAACCTGAAAACCACATTTAACTCTCCATGTCTATTTTGAGGCCGAATTGCTCTCACCATCTCTTGGGCCGCTGGTGCACTTCTATGTGGGTTAGCGGGGGGGGAAAATTACCACTCCGGGCCTACTCGGGACTGAAAATGGCCAATTAGTGCCCAAATCTGACATATAATACTCCACACGTTTCCTATTCCTCACCAAACACTTAAATCTCTTTCAGTCAGTTGGAGTCTGAAACTGACAATATGTCCTTCAACAACCAAGGAACTGTTTAATCATTGAAAAGCATTAAAAAAAAATGATTCCTGACAGGTTTACAGGTGCCCAGAGCAGCCCATAATGATTATATTAATCAAGGTCAATGGAGAAATTAAGATATTTTGAATGGCAATATGGCACCACCTTATGGTAGATTGGTGTAGTTACATCAAATGTATTTAGGATTATAGACTGGATATCACTTTAGATTAACATATTAAAGCAAAACAAACAAATAACTGAAATGTTTGCAGTAAATTCCTTGATCTTTTTAGACTGTGTGAGATATTTTCATTTCTGCCACTCACACTGTTGGGGGTTTGTCTAATCCAAGAGTGATGTGAGACTAATCTATGTAAAATGTCAGAGATAATGTATGGAAAAGTTGCCTTTAAAGTGTCAAACACAGCTGTGGGGAAAGGTTACGGAGCATGTGGTTGCCATTTATTCCCCGTCAGGCTGGTTGAGGTCTGGGCTTCTCTGAATCATCAGGAGCACCAGTGAGACTCACAGACACCCTGCAGAGCACAGACAGACCCCCCGCCTCACATCTGACTAGTGCTAACCAGCGCCTTCTGCAAATAATTGTTCTCTCAGTATATACTGAAAGAATCTACAACCTGAAATCCGGAAATGTTTGGATGTTTTTCTTTAAATTTGAATAAAATGAAAACTAGACTTTCAAATCACATGAGCCAACATTTTATTCAAAATAGAACATAGATTACATAAATGTGTAAATTGAGAAATTTTACACTTTTATCCTTTTATAGCTCATTTCAAATTTGATGCCTGCTACAGGTCTCAAAACATTGGCACGGGGGCAACAAATGGCTGAAAAAGCAAGAATTTAGCATCTAGCAACTAATTAAGCTAATTGATATCAGGTCTGTAACATGATTAGCTATAAAAGGGATGTCTTAGAGAAGCAGAGTCTCTCGGAAGTAAAGATTGTTCTCCACTCTGTGAAAGAGTGTGTAAAAAGATTGTGAAATACTTTAAAAACAATGTTCCTCATTGTCAAATTTCAAATTGCATCATTTACAGTGCATAACATCATCAAAAGATTCAGAGAAACTGGAGAAATCTCTGTGCATAGGGGACAAGGCCAAAGGCCCGTGGCCCTCGGGCCCTCAGACGACACTGCATCACACTTATCGGCATGATTGTGTCAATGACATTACTAAACAGGCCCAGGAATACTTCCAAAAACCACTGTCGGTAAACACAATCCGCCGTGCCATCTGCAGATGCCAACTAAAGCTCTATCATGCAAAGAGGAAGCCAAATTTGAACATGATGTGAAGCACCGTTGTGTCCTATGGGCCAAAGCTCATTTAAAATGGACTGTTTCAAAGTGGAAAAATGTTCAATGGTCAGACAAGTCCAAATTTGACATTCTTGTTAGAAATCACGGACACCGTGTCCTCCGGGCTAAAGAGGAGGGAGACCTTCAGACATGTTATCAGCATTCAGTTCAAAAGTCAGCATCTCTGATGGTAAAAGGGGGGCATAAGTGCATACTGTATGGAATGCCAGAAAGTATATAAAGGTTTTAGAGCAGCATTTGCTCCCCTCCAGATGATGTCTATTTCAGGGAAGGCCTTGTGTATTTCAGCAGGACAATTCAAAACCACATACCGCAGCTATTACAACAGCATAGGGTGCTGAATTGGCGGACCTGCAGTCCAGATCTTTCACCTATAGAGAACATTTGGTGCATCATTAAAGACGACCACAAACTCTTCAGCAGCTGGAAACCCATATCAGGCAAGAATGGGACCAAATTCCAACACCAAAACTCCAGAAACTCATAACCTCGATGCCCAGACGTCTTCAAACTGTTTTGAAAAAACAAGAGGAAATGCTACACCATGGTAAACATGGCATCAAATTTGAAATGAGCTCATTTTGTGCATAAAATTGCAATTGTGCATAATATTGGCTCATGTGATATGAAAGTCTTTTAGTTTTCATTTTGTTCAAATTTAAAAAATGTCCCAACCTTTCCAGAATTTGGGTTTTTACATTTGCAAAATGCAAATATTAGAGAATATAAATATTATCTATCTATCTATCTATCTATCTATCTATCTATCTATCTATCTATCTATCTATCTATCTATCTATCTATCTATCTATCTATCTATCTATCTATCTATCTATCTATCTATCTATCTATCCATCCATCCATCCATCCATCCATCCATCCATCCATCCATCCATCCATCCATCCATCCATCCATCCATATGAACATTTAATATATATTCTCATATTTTTTAGCAAGTGTCTCTTTAATCCAACATAAAGTGACTGATATATAATGGACAAAAATACATTGGCAGCAGTAATGAAATGCAGCACCGGAAACTGCTTTTTCACAATCCCTTTTCTAATGTCAGATTATAAAACACATTTGAGAAAGAGAGCTCATTGTGCCAGGTTCTGGCAGACTGAATTAGTCCATTATGAGAGCTTACAATCATTACAGAACAAGTACAGGTGAGAGATTCATACTGTACCCAAATCCACACTCTGTCACGTGTGAGAGAGAATAAAACAGATATTTCAATGTATAACATGACCTGTACTGAAAGAAAGGAATAACTTTTTTCATTCATATAAACACAATCTCATTCGTTTCACTTTTATTAGCATCATGTTGAATTTAAAGAGCTTCTGAGACAACAGTATTATTTAATATTAAAATTTATGCTGAATTTCAACTACTATGAATGAATGGAAAACTGTCAAATGATTAAACTCATCCAAAATACTTTTTGTACTTTGTATATTTATTATATATTTAAATACATATAATTTATATTATATATAAATATTTTATATATAATTATATTTTATTAAGTATATACATGCATGTGTGTGTATTTATATATACATAATAAATATACACAGAACACACATATATACTATGTAAACACAATTTTATTTTGGATGCGATTAATCATGATTAATTGTTTGATAAAGTGTTTGACAGCACTAAAAAATCTAATATTTTAGAGTTTTTTTTTTTTGTAATTCCTGCGTACATACAGTAATTGGCCATAATTCAGATTTAAAATGCAATTAGTAAACATTTTCTTCACATTCATCCTTTACAAGCGGACACCTTTTCTCCTAAAGTACTGTATTATTTTTTTAAGGAAATGTTAGCTACCTTCAAAAGAAGTTTTATACTGTACATCACCCTCATGAGTTGGTTAAAGCAGTTAAAGAGATGAGTTTGTTTTAAATTTTAATTTAAAGTTGAAGTGCACCATTTCTGTGCCACTTACAGCTATAATTCACAGCTTTCAAACTGGTTTTCCAAGCAGACCTCCTGTCTATCAGTTTACAGACAAACAGCCAGTCCTGCCCTGAACTCACACCAATGTTGCTCCTTGGATGCTCAAACAAAAAGAGCAATGTTTTAATAGAGCCACTGCTAAAGCTTTATGGGAAAAGATGTATCTGAAATCCATCTCTTCAAATGAAATGTATTCAAATGTAAATAACTGAATGAAAAAAAAATAAAAATCACAGGAGCAATCACTTGACATTTTGCCTTTAGACTGTCACTCCAGGTGGCACAATCAAGCAAAGGATTCAGAGCCAATTTTTTCCAGGAATTTCAGAAAACTGCTGCTTTACTTGTGAAGGTGAGAGCTGTACCTGAGAAACACACTCATTTTTAGAATCTCTCATCTATAATGAGTGAAAGAGCTTTCACAGGGTTCAGAAGTGTGAGGGGGGAAGGGTGCAAATGTACTTGGGGTTTTAAAAAAGCTCAATCCTGTCTAGCCCTAAAAATAAGACACAAATGTTCATACTGTACATTCTCTTACTATTTACAATATATTCTTACAATATAGTCATTCAAATCAAAAGTAAATTTGGGGTGAGAGTTTTTTTTTTGTTTTTTGTTTTTTTAAAGAAATAAATACTTTTATTCAGCAAGGAATTGATTAAATTAAACAAAATTACAGTAAGGACATTTATAATGTTACAAAAAAAAATTATATTGTAAATAAATGCTGTTCTTTTGAACTTTGAACATCAAAGAATCCTGAAAAAAACGTATCCTGGTTTCCACAATAGTGTTAAGCAGCACAACTTTTTTTTAAATAAAATTGATAATAAAAAAACAAACGTTTCTTGAGCATTAAATCAGCATATTAGAATGATTCCTGAAGTATCATGTGACTATGAAAATTCAGCTGTCGTCATCACAGGAATAAATTACATTTTAAAATATATTAAAGTATTTTAAATTGCAATAATTATTTTAATATATTACTGTTTTTGCTGTATTTTTTGATCATATAAATGCAGCGTTGGTGACTTCTTTGAAATGATGTACATTATACAATGTACACTAATGACCAGTACATTCTTCAAAATTCCTTCTTTTGGATTCCACAGAAGAAAAAAAGTTAACAACATGATGGCAAGTAAATGACAATTTTTGTTTTCAGGTGAACTATCCTTCAATGCTGGGTACACACTGCAATTTTGGCCCCAATTTTCACTCGCCGGCAGTTTTGTGGAAATCGCCGACAAATGCCTGAAATCGGAGGTAAATCAGTGCTTGTTCACATGAGTGACAATTGCGTAGTGCTTTTTATCAAAGACATGAGAGAAGAGCAGATGCCTTGCAGATGCCCATGAGATATTTAGTATGCAGTGTAAAAAGTGACTAAAAATGACATCAGCGACGACCTACAGCCAATGAGAACGCAAGATACAGGGCAAGGGAAAGTTCAGAGGGAGGAGTCAAATACCTGCAACAGAAGCAACCATTCTCTCCTTCATATTCTTTTTTTTTTCTTTTCTTTTTTTCTTGCTGCAAATATAGGCACACTGACAACTTCATCAGAGGCTTCTTTCGAAGTATTCGGACATTCAGTCTCACACATGATCTTACGTTATTTCCTCTATCAATTCTTGCATGTTTGGTTGTAAAACGTAGTTTGTAGAACAGAAAGAGTTGTCCGTGATTCTTCCTATTGAAATGTTGTGTAACGTGTGACCCCCTGTCGCTGATCCGTTGTGTAACGGCAATTAAATAGTACCCCAGACAGTTGCGTAGTCTGCGAAGAAAATCGCACAGTGTGTATCCGGCAGTAGGTGTGAGAAAATGTCAGTTCACGGGAGTTCAGCTAGAACCCGTGTCAGTGTCATCTGACATCCTTCCATCCCTCAAGAACCGGCCTTTCACTCAGCACCCGCTGTGAGACAGTCTGGCTCAAGCACTTTCTTTCACTCCTCAACTCATTTCCCCTGTGTCACAGGGGTGTGTTCCAGCTGACCTGATGCTGAAAAGTGTGATCGCTGGCCTACATTCACAGTCCTCAGAGTTCTCTAAGGTCAAGCAAGAGCTGCTAGCACAGATACACTTGTTTTGAAACTTGTTCTTCAGAGGCTCTCAGTGGGTCACTCTAATTGGGTTACCGGAATGGAGGGACCTTAAAACCAATCACAAACACATAACCCTTGATTTCACCTCCGGACGACAGTAAAGGTCCTGAAGAAGCAATAAGAGCACTCACCTCACAGACCATCAGCACAGAAACAATCTCCTTCAACAGGCACTTCGTGTACCTTGTTTTGCAAACATGACACTCACTAAATTAATTCTTTCTTATACAAGATTTCCTGTTATGACTAGAGAAGTGTGTCTGAGTGGATGTGGATCATGTTGAAAGGACAAAAGGATGAGTGCATTTAAAGTGCTTCCTTACCCCCTTCGGAAACCACTTGACCCTAGTGAAACCCCCTTAATAAACGTGACATGTACAGAGCAACATCAGAGGATCTCCATTGCGTTGTGATTGTCATTTACAACCTGTGTGTCGTTGCCCTGAGAAACAAGGTGCTGGTAGCAGGTGCCCTTAAATGCGCTGAGTGTTGCTAACAAACTCAGATTTGTCTCTGACCTCTGACAATTCCAGTTCAGTTTCCAGAGCGTTCAATTAGGTGATTGTCTCTCAGAGGATTCCGTTGTGTCCCAATGAGCCAATCAGCAATGACGAAGATTGCGTCCTGTTGAGATTATTACACAGCACTTTTCAGCCAAGATTCCCTCCAGACAGCCCTGCGAGTTAAATAAGAAAGAAAGCAGTTAATGTACATGCAAATAGCTTATCTTTTACTCCAAAACATAGTGAGTGGCCTACATAACACACTCTTAAAAATAAAGCATGAAGAACCATGAAGAACCTTCAACTTCAATGGAACCTTTGCATTGCACAGTGGGGAATAAAAAAGTTCTTTAGATTCCTGGAATGTTCTTCACAGTAATAGAAAACTGTTTTTGTCAAAGGTTCTTTAGGGAACCCAATGGTTCTTCTATGGCATCGCTGTGAAAACTTATTTTGAGGCAGCATTTTAAAGGGCATTTCCAACATGAAGTTGGAAATTCCAAAAGGTTGCCATATACCTTGTTTTAATTCAAAATTTTCAGGCAGCATCACGTATATCCTTCTTGGAGTAAAGGCCGGAACACACCAAGCCGACGGTCGGCCGTCGGGCAGTTTTTCTTCGTCGGCCGACTAAGTTTCCTCGGTGTGTTCTGCACCGTCGGCTGAAGTTGGTCCTCGTCGGCTTTGTTTCGGCCGATTCGAAATGTTGAATCGGCGTTGGACCTCGTCGGGCCGTCGGGCCATATGATCATTCTGATTGGCTGTTCAGCTAGCGAACCAGTGCATGAGAAAAGAAAAACGGAAGTGACGAAGCAAGTAAACGACGAAGTCAAGAGGGAACACACATTGTTTACCTTAGGTACGTGAAAGACATGGCTATCTGGAACGAGGCAAGTGAAGACGAATTGATCAACATGATCCAGGAAAGGCCGGGTTTGTATGACATTACGGAAAAATGTTATGTCAACCGTGTGCTGAAAGCTGAACTGTGGCGTGAGATCGAAAATAAACTCGTCATATCAGGTAAGATTTCCTTTTTTGGCAATTGAGAAAGCTTGTTTGTAATTGTTCAATAGTCCATAGTAAAACTAATATAACCATTTTAGTGTTTTGTGTGTACCAAACTAAGTTTGTTTATGGAAACAGACAGTAATTAATATGTGCTGTGCTAGCATCTCATATTTCATAATAATATTAAAGTTAATCAAATTGTTAATAATATAATTAACAATACAGCAAAAAGTAACATTTGTTGGCATAACAAATACTCATTAAAGTGACAAAATAAGCAGCCATAACACTTAATGCTTACAAAATTTTACTTTGTCCCTCAGAAAAAGAGCTCAAGAAGCGGTGGGATTCATTGCGAACCCAATACATGCGTTATAAGAAACAAGGACCCTCAGGAAGTTCTGGAGCTCAGAAGACTGGCAGGCAGCAATGGATCCTGAACCGCCTGCAGTTTCTAGAGCCTCACACAAAAAGGAAGGAGAGCACTTCAAATCTAATGATCATGGTAAATAAACAAATATATTTATATTTATTTATTTATTTATTGTTTAATTGCAGAATAAAATAAACATTTTGCTTTTTGTAAGATGGCAAGTGCTTCTTTAAAAGAGTCTATTCACAAGTAACTCCGCATATTAAGTCAAGCCATTACATTAACTTGTCACATTTGTATCTTATGTTTTTTAAGGAACCTGCGGCTGATAGTGATTCCTGTTCACCCTCAGATGGTACCAACAGTGACACCTGGACTGGCACCCATGAAGACCCCAGCTTCAGTGATGCTGACCTACGGTCAAGTACACCCTTGGCTGAATCCACCATCTGTGGAACTGAGTCCACAGCCATGAGAAAGGACCATTTGCAAAGCTCCAACATAAAACCAAAGCCTCCAGGGAAGCGCAGGAAGATGCAAGACGAATCCTCCAGCGAGGAATCCACAAACTTGATGCGCACCATCGGCAAAACTCTGGAAAAGTTGGCATCACAGGAAAACACCAATGATGCCATCTCAGCTTACTGCAAAAATCTTGAACACAGAATGCGGAATTTGCCACCACATCTACTGCCACATTTCCAGCATGAGGTTGATAATTGCATTTTCAAATATTCAGTGGGCCACAACCATGCACTGGATGCATCTTCCAATCAGTATACACACTTGTAATTTTTTATGTAGCAAAATTGTAAACAGATATTGTAGCATTTAGTAAATATGTCACGCTTAGTTGTACGTTATATTAGAGTACTTATGCAAAGTTTATATTTCTGTACATTTTATTTATTTTAAATACCAACTGTTGATATTTTTCTGTAAATTACCTTAATGCTATTTTTGCACATTTGAAAATAAAACACTGACTTTGTGTAAAAGGTACTTCACTGTTCTTTATGTAAAAAAAAAATCACAAAACACAATGATGTAAAAATATAAACTTTATTTTGCAAATTCACACCATTGTTATAAAACATAAACCAAGGTCAAGGGGGAAAGAAACAAGTTTGCTACATGCTTATATTTTGCCCCACTGAAAGGGCACTGCACCGGTGTCCGAATTAAAGTACTGGCACAGTTTATCCCTGAGCTGTTTGGCGTGTGTTGTACTGTTGGTTGTGCGTGGCAGAGAGGCCTGCTGTAGGCCAGGGTCTTCTCTCCATCTTCCAGGGACAGTGTCATGATCTTGTTCTTCCTGGTCGATTCCTGCCATGTACACTTCACAGCACTCTTTGCGCAGAAAGTTGTGCAGAGCACAGCAAGACAAAACAATGTCCTCCACTTTGGCAGTGCTTTGAATATTAATGGTGGTTAGTAGGACGCGAAAACGATTTGCCAGGATGCCAAATGCATTTTCAACCACCCTTCGAGCTCGCGAAAGTCTGTAATTGAATATGCGTTGCTCTACAGACAGCTTGCGGTTCGGGTATGGCTTCATGAGGTATTCCTTTAAGGGGAATGCCTCATCAGCCACAATGCAGTAAGGGGCCAGCTGGTCTGATTCAGGAAGTGGTGCAGGTGCAGGAATGTTGGATGTTCTTTTCTCCAAGGCATCCTGCAATGAGCATCCCCCAAACACTCCACCATCTGAAATGCGCCCGTTGCAGCCCACATCAACATACAGAAATCTGTAGTTGCTGTCTACCAGTGCCATAAGCACTATTGAGAATGTATGCTTGTAGTTGAAGAATTTAGATCCAGATCCTGGAGGGGGACGAATGTTAATGTGCTTTCCATCCAGAGCACCCAGGGCAATTTGGGAAATGCCACTGATTCTGGAATCCAACGGCTACTTGCTGCCACTCTTCCACTGTGTCTGGGCACTAAAAAACAATATAATTAAAAGAAATTAGTTTAACTCGTCAGACCATTAATAACTCAGTGATTTTGACATTCTTGAATTAACCCTGCAAAGCCCACTTCTGCAGAATTACAACATCACTTTCAAAAATTTAAAAAAAAATGCCTGCAAATGTTTTTTTCTCTCAAGATCACATTTACATAGTTAATGGGTTCTATTGTTCGTCCTCACAATGCTATTGGGTTGAAGAAGTGTTTATAGGTCAGCATTAGGCTCTTTATGTTTTGGATTTTGGGGGAGATGCCTGTTGCATTGTTCAGGGACAGGTATGAATGGTCTTGAATATGAACCTGTAAGTGCTCTGGGGGGGATGAATGTGTTCTTTTAGTATGATAAGTAGAGAGCATAATAGGCCAGCCAGACTGTATTGTTTGAATGTAGTAGTGGAATTTTATTTGCATTGAAATTATAATTTGATGGATAATACTTAGATCTCTGCCCTCGACACATGGTCTACCATCCTGTCTATTCTTTCAGTTTATCTACTACAATATAAGACCCTAAAATTACCCTTATTAAAATGTAAAAAAACTGAAAAATCTTTAATTTCTACATCAGAGGCCTCCTAAAACAATATCTGAGAGATCAAAAAAATTGCTCATTTTTGGGCTAAAACAAAAAACATTAAACAGATACATGTATACCTTTAGGTATTTCTCTTTTAAGACTTGGTAGATTGCTGCACAGGTTTCAGGAACAAATTGCTGAATTGTGGACATTCCCACCCGGAATTGGTAAGAAAGGCTCTTGAAGCTTTCTCCTGCAAAGATTACAAACACATAACTCCACTATTAATTTTCCACACCTTTTACAGAGTCAAATCTAACACTTTTAATGCATTTGTACTACACTACATTAAAGCAAATATTTTTTATCAGTTATTAAAGACATTGTGCTACAAACAACCATAATAATGTTTTATACATTGTGTCTTTTAAAGTAGGCTACAACTGGATACAAAATAATAAAATTCTTTTCACTTTTATAATGCTTCATAATACACCAAAATAAACACAACTGAAAAGGTGTTTTAATGAAATGTTCAAACAACGAATAACCTTACCTGTTGCCAAGAACCGTAGTGTAATCATCAGACGTTTCCCCCACGGAGATACAATCCCGGTAGTTCGTGTTTGTTCTCTGTATGATTGGACTAATAAGTTCTTTTAACATGTGAAATTGAGTGGGAAAAAGCCGAGCGAAATTTTTAAAACCACAAGTTTCCTGTAACTCGAGCTCTCGACACAGGTTCGGGAAAGCACCTTGGGCCTGTCTCTGGAGTATCCATGGTTTCACCCATTTAGTGCGCTTTCTCCGTATTTTTCTCATCCGCTTCTTCTTTTCCTCTTCCACAAGCAAAAGACCAAGGGCTGACAAAGCCAGTGCCATTTGCAACGTGTCGGACATTTTTGAAATAACACGAATCCGTATGTGATGAGCGAGAACTGGTTTTTCATGCACCTTTGTTTATGTTTTGTATCCCTGTAGCTCTTCCGGTCTCCCTAGCAACGAACCATAGCAACGAACACAAACTACTGCCACCTGCTGGCATGGAAAGGCATTTCATCTCACGCAGGCGCAGAACGGACGTGCTATTTGGCCGTCGGCTGTCGAACGTCGGCTTGGTGTGTCAGGGCAACTTTGGACCCAGACGCTGCCGACGCCAGCCGACGCCAGCCGACCCCGCAGTCTGCTTTCGTCGCCACTAGTTCGTCGCCGTCGGCTTGGTGTGTTCCGGCCTTAAGACAAGCCAGAATGCATTTTAACATACTCTCATTCAATACTGAATAAACCGTTACAACATTTGCTGTATAATTCAAACTGAGCTACTGTAGTACTCACTATTTCTGTGTGCAATGTATTTTTATGCTTATTAAGAGTTTTGCACCAAATAGTCTTTATTTGCACTGTTAGCTTAGCGACATGCTAACATCAAACCAAAGTCCCTTTAAGACAAGTCATTTCGCTCGGCGGCCATCTTTGAAACGCCTCTCGGGCATCCTGGGCATCATGCAATCTCTTTGAATGGGGAAACATCAAAATCTCCAAAACTGTTCGCCAACCTTACGATTAAATTTCATTTTTGAAATCACCAATGAAATCTAACAACAACCGGATCAAAAATTTAGTTTCTAAACGCTCGAATCATGACAAAAAAAAAAACAGTATTTTTCAGGCTGGATCAAGCTAATACGCATGCGAAGACCTAAATGCGTGTCTCTTCGGAGGCGCGCGTCTGACTGTTTCTATAGAAACCGGTGATTATGATTCTAACGGCCGCTGAAGTGACGCGATGACTTTACCAGTCGGCGATTGGCTCTTATTTAGAAGGCGGGACTTATTCCGCCATAATGCGCGTTACACTTTCTCCCATTCAAAACAATACGAGTGACACGTCTTGTGTTATTCTATAGTCTTTGATCAAACTCCATTGAAATAAACGGAGTCATGTAGAGTGCTATTCACAGAGTACTAGAGTATTCCAAATCATGCACTTAGGTTGTCTTAGAAATCTGTAGGCTGTATGGCAACTCATTTTGATTTCTGTTGTTTGATCAATAATTCAAGCTTCACAAGTTTATTGTCATATATTGGGAAACAGCTGTTACATCATACAATGAAATCTTTATTCTGCAAATCCTCCAGCAACCAGCAACCACTGTGTTTATAACACAAGGGTTTATATATATATATATATATATATATATATATATATATATATATATATATATATATATATATATATATATATATATATATATGAAGTTTGTATAAGAAAGCAAAGATAGGCTTACCTTTATCTGTGCGTTCAGTTCTAAACATCATTATTCTGTTGATGGAAATATGCATTAGTTGATATAGTGAAGCACAATCCAGCTCTCACACATACATGTGCATCAGTGCTATTTTATATACTATTATATAATATCTATTATTTTTCAGTTGGCTTTTTTTTGCTTTTTATTTTAGTGTAAGTTTTAGTAATTCTGTTGTGCTTTTGTCATTTTTTAAATGAATTTTTAGTATTTTATTTCAGCTTTATTTCACTATTTCAATTTAAAAAATATTATATATATATATATATACACACACACACACATATTATATATATATATATATATATATATATATATATATATATATATATATATATATATATATATATATATATATATATATATAGTTTTAGTTAATAACAGCATGTGCATCCCCTCACAAACCTTTAGCTCTGTTAACACTCAGCAGTTTCTGTTTTCCCTGCGGAAAGATGTTTCTCCAATTAACACATCCAAGCGCCACACACACACACACACACACACAAGCATCCTAACTTAAGCCACAGCCCTAAATATAATTCATTACTTTTTTCTTTTTTTTTTTTTTTTTTTAATTCTCCACATCTTCATTAATTCTCAACATGAGACCAGAGAGAATTGAGGAAATTGGTTTCCATTGAGTGAGTAATGAGTTTCAGGAAGAGAAGGCCCACTTCACACTTACACTTTAACTCTTTTAAATGTGTATATACCTCAGTGGATTAACACGGTAAAGAGAGAAAAAAGGTACAAAAGTTCAAGTGTGTAGTCTTTTCTTTTTAAGTTCACATGAAACACCGTGTTTAAGATGGAATCAAATTAACACTGAAATAAAAATGAAAAAATGTCTCAAGATTTGAACACCAGAACGTTTACTGCATATTGATATTGCTCTGACTATTATATTACTACTCTGACAGCAATGACATCATAAAATAAGCATACTGGATTGGGATTGGTTTGTGATTTTCTTGCATTTATGTATATACTTAATTGTATCTATTCCATCGATCATCAAAAAACAAGACTCTCTGTTTTGATTGTTCACTGATTATTACTTCTACTCTTTACTTATACTTTTAGCACTGCTGCAGCTATTACTACAACTAATGATAATCGAATACAGAAGATACCTGTGTAAGTGCATGTAAAGCTGGGTCATTACCTCACCTTTGTGTGTGGAGGGTGTCTGGCCAATGGCCACGTTGCTGAGGTCTGCAGGTAAGCCCACATACACTCCACCATAGTTCCTCCTCTTCTCATCGTCGACAGACGATTCATCTTGCCTGTGGGAGAGAACCAAGAAATTATCCAATGGGCTGATTTAAGAGGCAAATGCACAACTTAGAAAAGTTTTTTGAGCATCACATACAGCAGTTTGGAGAGACAATCCTACAGAGAACCTTGATTAAAAGCTGTTAACGTTGTGAATGTATTAACAATAATGCAAATCTTTTCAAGAGACTTGTGAATATGTATGATGCATTAGATCTCTACAGGTGTGTTATTGTGGTGAATGTGTGTGGCAGTCGGGGCCCTGATATCTGTGCGTGAGACTCTCTCCTGCTGAGTGCTGATGCTTGTTGTTTGCATGTGGGAGAATAAGTCCAGAAAATGTTTGGAAAATGGCAGGCAGTGTTTTCTCTGAAGGGGAATTGATTGACAAGCAAGCAGTTCCAGAAACTGAAGGCTTACTTCCCTCCTGTTTTATTATTCTTATTCTTTCTCTCTGAAGTCAAAGCCTTTGAAAAAAAAAAATGCAATTTGCAGAAGAAAATTCAAAAATACACCAAAATGTAAAGAAATTACCAAGTAGTTTTCACCACAATATCAAAGTTAAGTCAAAAAACAAACAGTCTAAAAAGCTTTGAGAATATATGTGTATCTGTGTGTTGCTAAAGTATATATTTGTTGTTCTGGGAATACTCACACATCTTTGACTGACTCAGATGGACCTGTGGAAATAAGCAAACAGATTAACCACATGTTCCTTTTCATCATTATACACTGAATCATTTTAAAGAAACGTGTATTGCTCTCTTGAATCTGCTTCATCCGCTTAACCTATATAAAATGCATGCAGACCAGGTTCAAAAGATTGAATAAAAATAAGCAGTTAACATAAGTAATTAACATGTCATTATTATGTTATTACAGTGTTATAAATATATAAGGAAGGTGTTGTCGGGCAGATTTGTAGTTTGTAGTTCGCTGGTATGGTGAGAGCTCTGTCCAATGTCTGGTCAATCAAACTATGAGTCATCAAGCTAACATAATGCATGTGTGTGTGTGCGCGCAAGTACAAATCTTAAAGTTAACTGACCAGTGGTTATGCAGCCGATATAAAAAATATGTTGGCTGAATCTTCACAGACATAGCATTAGTCTTAATCATTACACTCTGTTAAGATTTCCTGAATTCCTGCAGACACAAACCTGATTTAACAATGCAAATACATCTTTTCATCTCATTGTAATGCTTAAAATAATGTTCATTTTTTGATGACTCCCCTACGACCCTCACAGAGCGGTTCATGCCCGTTCCTGCCACGGCTCCTGTTTATTTATGTGTGTGCGTACCCATGTGAGATGACTCATACTGAAGCATGTTCAGATTGCCGTCTAATTCTCTTGATTTTTGAAAAATGACTGAGAACAGAACGTTCACACACTTGTCCACATCCAGCCGAGAGAGACAAGTTAGTCACGTCAGTCCACATCCCTGTTCAGTGGTGTAAGCAAACCCCATTCATGAATTTCATTTAATCTCAATGAACCTCTAGGCACAAAGACTCGACCACACTCAAGAAAAGCTTTACTTCTAATCGTTAAACAACTGGCAGGATGTATTTGATCTATTTAAATCTGCAAGGACTGTATTGAGTGACTCAATGTGTGAATGATTCAGTCCTGACAGACTCCCATTCACAACAGTGCATCTGGCCAGCAGCCAATGGTTAGTGGAAGAGAAAGAGAGAGAGATGACTAGATTGATAAACTCATGAAATGAGCAGACATGGGTTTGTTTACACAGCTCACACACACAGACTGATATCACACACACAGAAATAAGGGCAGAAAAGCAGCACACTTACCTGCAGCTGTGCTGGCAGCAGTGGAATTCCCACAGCCCATGGTTTAAACTTTACCAAAGTCAATCTAAGAGATGGAAAGAGAAGCGATGGACAGTGCAGAGGGGAATGACAAGGGAAAAGAGAAAGAGATTACTGGAATTAGACAGGAGAGGGATGAATGGAGGGATGAGGAGAGAGTGAGGATGAGGGAAGTTCAGTCTGATGGCTGAGTGTGAATGTGCCTGAGCTGCTATACTTCCCTTGAGTCTTTCAGAGAGAGGCAGGACGCTTATACAGGGGGAGAGAGAGACAGAGAGAGAGAAAGGGGAGGAGGTGGTGAGAGGTATTCCTCCACTCTGGCAGGGTTGCCCAGGTAACAGAGATTGTGTGTGTGTGTGTGTGTGTGTGTGTGGGTTGGGAAGAGGGCTGATAACACTGTTGGAGAGGCAGAGCTAATTACAAGAATAAAAATGCAATGTGTGAAAATTTACATTCTCTTTAGGTCAGTGGCTCTAATCCAGGGACCAAGGAGGCCAGAGCAAACTTTCAGAGGGGTAACAAAATAAAAATGTTAATTTATAATACACAAAATTCATATAATAAATATTTTTATTTATTTTAAAACAAATTAAATCATTTTTAGCCCATTTTTTGTATATTATTATTATTATTATTATTAATAAATAAATACATTAATATATAAAATACATTATTCATTATAATAATGTGTGTGTTTGTATATGTACACTAAATTGCCAAAAGTATTGGGACACTCCTCCAAATCATTGAATTCAGGTGTTCCCATCACTTCTATGGCCACAGGTGTATGAAATCAAGCACCTAGGCATGCAGACTGCTTCTACAAACATTTGTGAAAGAATGGGTCTCTCTCAGGAGCTCAGTGAATTCAAGCGTGGTACTGTAATAGGTTGCCACCTGTGCAATAAGTCCATTCATGAAATTTCCTCACTATTAAATATTCCACGGTCAACTGTTAGTGGTATCATAACAAAGTGGAAGCAATTGGGAACAACAGCAACTCAGCCATGAAGTGGTAGGCCACCTCAAATCACAGAGAGGGATCAGCGCATGCTGAGGCGCACAGTACACAGAAGTCGCCAACTTTCTGCAGTCAATAGCTACAGACCTCCAAACTTCGTGTGGCCTTCAGATTAGCTCAAGAACAGTGCATAGAGAGCTTCATGGAATGGGTTTCCATGGCCAAGTAGCTGCATCCAAGCCTTACATCACCAAGTGCAATGCAAAGCGTCGGATGCAGTGGTGTAAAGCACGCCGCCACTGGACTCTGGAGCAGTGGAGATGTGTTTTCTGGAGTGACGAATCACGCTTCTCTGTCTGGCAATCCGATGGGTTTGGTGGTTGCCAGGAGAACGGTACTTGCCTGACTGCATTGTGCCAAGTGTAAAGTTTGGTGGAGGGGGATTATGGTGTTGGGTTGTTTTTCAGGGGTTGGGCTCGGCCCCTTAGTTCCAGTGAAAGGAACTCTTAATGCTTCAGCATACCAAGACATTTTGGACAATTTCATGCTCCCAACTTTGTGGGAACAGTTTGAGGATGGCCCCTTCCTGTTCCAACATGACTGTGCACCAGTGCACAAAGCAAGGTCCTTAAAGACATGGATGAGCGAGTTTGGTGTGGAGGAACTTGAGTGGCCTGCACAGAGTCCTGACCTCAACCTGATAGAACACCTTTGGGATGAATTAGAGTGGAGACTGTGAGCCAGGCCTTTTTGCCAACATCACTGCCTGACCTCACAAATTCGCTTCTAGAAGAATGGTCAAAAATTCCCATAAAAACACTCCTAAACCTTGTGGAAAGCCTTCCCAGAAGTGTTGAGGCTGTTATAGCTGCAAAGGGTGGGCCAACTCCATATTAAACCCTACGGATTAAGAATGGGATGTCATTAAAGTTCATATGCACGTAAAGGCAGGCGTCCCAAAACTTTTGGCAATATACACACACACACACACATACATATTAAAAGCAATCAAAGGTGATGTAACAAGACATGTGAAATTGGCAGAAAAACAGATAAATATGGATTGTATCTTATTAGGAGCAGCATACGCCACCACACACCGTAAATGTCTCCGTATCCACGTTCCCAGTTGTTTTAGCAGGCAGGTGGGGACATAGATTAATTATACATGCTGCTCTGGGCTGATAGGGTCTCTGAGGAGAGTACAACAAAGAGAAGAAACACAGGACACTCAGGTGATAAAAAGTTCTGACCAGTGATACAACTTAAGAGCGTCAGAAAAGATTAAAGGCTACATCACATTACCTGTTTTCTACATTGGGAGGAGATAGTGTGGACACACACTACTGATTAAATCTATCCTGAGACTTAGAGGAAAAACACAGGTACAGTAACGCACTTCAAATCTATGGGGCGAATGCACTGGAGGGTTTAAAAGCAGAAATGAGAAGCTTTTAATCTTGGGAAGCACATGAATTATTAATTAAATAAGCAAAATATCAGATCTGTAAAGTTGTCTTCATCCTGATAAATTCTAGCTTATTATTTTCTCTCTCTGTATTCAGCCGGTAATGAGTCATACGCTTGGCCTTGCATAACTTACTTCCCTACACCATGTGCCTCCACTTACATGCAGATTAAAACTTTCTGAGAATGCTTGATGGTTTCGAGTCATCAGGCCAGTTGACAACTCCATTTAGACCTTAGATTAGTCAGCGTTATTCTTAGTCTGAGAAAGAAAGGCAGAATGTTTTTATTTTCTCATCACAGGAACATAATTAAGATTTTTTTTTCCCTTTTAAGTCCAAGCTATAATGGGTGTAGTGAATCATTTAGGCAGCAGAGGGCAGTATATTAACATTGTTAAGTGTTTCTTTAGCCAACTTAAGTAAACAAATGTGGTATTGACCCTCTATTCCGGTAACGAAACACCAAAATTAAAAAAAAAAAAAAAAAAAAAAGATTCAAGTGTCACAACCTGAGGAGGAAAGAGTCTGAAAATAGCCTTAAAGGAAAGCGAATAAACAACTTCAGCACACTACATCTAATTTAATGTCCTTTAGCTTGTTGTCCTCCAGTAAATGGCGTCACAGCCTCGTCTTTATGTTGGAGTTAACTGACATATGTCCATGTTTCACTCATGCCGGGGACCTGAAGTGATCCCTGTTCTAGTTAAGCTCTCAGGCCTTCAGGCAGGACCATTCAGAGAAAACAACAATTAATGTCTACTAAAATAAACAGAGGAAGTTGACGATGTGGATGGGGGCTAGGAGGAGCGAGAGATGGAGGGTTAAGCAATCCTGTATTTACCTCTTCTGGACTTTTAATTTTTTTGCTATAATTGCTGTCTTCCCATGAAGATCCAGAGCACAAACAACTACACAATTAAACATGTATTAAACATGTTCTTGTTTTCTGCTCCACATATACTTCCGTTCCAGGTTTTTTTTTTTTTTTTTTTTTTTTTTAAATGGAAGCTTTTTTCCGTCATTGAATAAAAGATAGTAAGAATAAAAGGTAATTGCACCTTTTTCTCTCACAATTCTGACTTTTTCCTCACAATTCTGACTTTTTCCCTCACAATTGTGATACAAACTCGCAATTTTGAGTTATAAAATCAGAACTGTAAGATATAGCCTACTCGCAATTGCGAGTTATAAAGTCAGAATTGCCAGATATAAACTTGTAATTGTGACTTTTTTCTCAGAATGTGTTTATATTTAGCAACTTTGGCTTTATAACACGCAATTTCGACTTGTAAAGTCAGAATTGCGAGTTATAAAGTCAAAATTGTGAGATATAAACTCACAATTCTGAGAAATTGCGAGAAAAGTCAGAACTGCGAGTTTATATCTCGCAATTCTGACTGTTTCTCACAGTTGGGAGTTTATATCGCAATTCTGACTTCATTGTTCGCAATTCTGATAACATTCTGAATTTATTTCTCACGATTGCGAGTTTACATCTCTGAGAAAGGAAGTCAGAATTGCAAGATAGTCAGAATTGTGAGATAAAAAGTCACAATTACCTTTTTAATTTTTTATTTAGTGGCAAAAACAAGCTTCCCTAAGCTTTTGGTCTGTTTCTTTCCGACGTAAAAAAAAAATATATATATATATATATATATTGTTGCCACTATATTTGGTGGTAGAACAAAACAAAAAACACACACATTTGTTTATCTTGATTAAGCAAGAGTGCTGTAGCCTACTGAATATCAGCACTCCCGTTCCTGCCAAATTGTGTTATTTTAGTATTATTTATGTATTATAATGCATATTTAGGGCCCGAACACCAATGGTGTGAGGACCATATTGGAATTGCTCCGTTTATTATTAGGTCTATTATTATTATTCTCCAAAGTGAATCGCATTTTTAAGGGCCTGAACGTGCTTAAACTCATGAAACTTTGCACACGCGTCAAAAGTGGTGAAAATTTACATCTGTTATGGGTCACAGCATTAGCAAGTCCCTTTGAGACAAGTTATTTCACTCGGCGGCCATCTTTGAAACGCCTCTCGGGCATCCTGAGCATCATGCATCTCCTATCTCTTTGAATGGGGAAACATTGGTAACACTTTACAATACGGTTCATTAGTTAACATTAGTTAACTACGTTAGTTAACATGAACTAATAATGAACTGCACTTATACAGCATTTATTAATCTTTGTTAATGTTAATTTCAACATTTACTAATACATTATTAAAAGCTTGTTAACATTAGTTACTGCACTGTGAACTAACATGAACAAAGAATGAACAACTGTATTCTCATTAACTAACACTAACGAAGATTAGTAAATACAGTAACAAATGTATTGCTCATTGTTAGTTCATGTTAGTTAATCCATTAACTAATGTTTAACAAATGAACCGTATTGAAAAGTGTTACCAACATCAAATTCTCTAAAGCTGTTTGCCAAGCTTTCGATTAAATTTCATATTTGAAATCATCAATGAAATATGACAACAACGGTCTCATAATTTTTTTTCCAAACGCTCAAATCATGACAAAAAAAACTATTTTTTTAGGCTGGATCAAGCTAATGCGCATGCGCAGACCTAAATGCCTCATTTCGGAGGCGCACATCTGACTGTTTTTATAGAAACCGGTGCTTCTAACGGCTGCGACGCGATGACTTTACCAGTCGGCGATTGGCTCTTATTTTGAAGGCGGGACTTATTCCGACATATTGCGCGTTACACTTTCTCCCATTCAAAACAATACGAGTGGCATATCATTGGCATTAGGCGTGGCAAAATGGCTCGATAGCGCCACCTAACGTAGTGCCCCTCGCACTACATCTCACATACATTTTGAAATTCGGTACACACGTTTAACAGCCCAATAACTACAAAAATTCTCTTGAAGCGAAATCTGAAACCGAACAGAAAGTCAGATATTTTGAATTAGCTTTTTTGCCATTTCCAGACGTTGTACTTTAACAAACTCCTCCTAGAGCTTTAATTAGATCAATGTCATATTTGGTTAGTCTAATCTAAAGGCCTTTGTGATGTTATATTGTGAAGATCTAAGGTGTTTCTCAATGTCAAGGAAGGATCCTCGGATGCCAGAATTTCGAGGATGATACGTCATCGACACCCGTCGAAGGACTGTTCCAATGTCGAGGATCCTCTGAATTTCAAACAAGGACTGAGTCCTTCATTCGAAAAATATCCCATATACAGGAAAGGATGCATGTGTGTAGCCTTCGCTCTCTCAAATCACGACAATCCTATGCACGCAGCTTTGCGATCTTGTTCAAAAAATTTAAAAATCGAATATCGAAATTCGATAATAATCCTGGGCCTGAACATATCAACATGGCAATATTCAGTTACGCTCAAAGTGCCACCTGTTGGCCGCAGGAAGTGTGGCATTTCGAAATGACTTTGGCATAATTCTCCTGTATTCACTCGCTTACATGCATGTCGCCCACTGTTCACTGTTTTCCTATGGCCAACGGGTGGCGGTGAGCCCGAGTGCGAGGGCCCTTTCATCGATGCTTGCAGCTTTAATTATATTTTGAATTAGAGATTTTATTTTTATATTTTCACATTTTTATTTTTAGTTTAATCCTTAGCTTTATGTGCTTTTGACATTATTGTAGTTTATGCGTTTGATAATATTAGAAATATATGTATAATTCGTTATATTTCAGTAAATGTAGTAATAATACTTATTTAATTGCCTAGGCAGCATTTCATTCATTTTCATTTTATTTTATTTCAGCTTTATTTCAATTAACAAAAATGTTTTAAACAGTTTTAGTTCAAAATAACACCGAACACGGATGTAAAATTAAATAAATATTCATGCTGTAAATTTATTTCAGACAGGTGCTTTCATTTCCTGGAAAGCACATCCAACACATTAACATTGACAGTAATGGCTTGACATTAAACAGTACAAACTATTTATAGTCGCATCCATCTGCAGTAAGTTTAATATGATGGCTTTCTAATCGACATATATCAGAGCTACCTGTACAATCTTTTCCCTTTAGTACTGGCACTTTTGGACTTGACTCATTGATCTTGCCTCTTAATTTGTTTTCGATTACTGTAAATGTGTCTACAAGGTTCCATCAGCTGTCTATCATTGCTTGAAAACAAACGTGGACCACTAAACAAACTCTGACTCTGGTCTAATAAGGACTATTTGTTTCTAGTTCATATCAATGGGTTTTACCAACCATATAGCAATAAAGCAAATGTTTAAAGGTGCCCTAGAATCAAAATTTAAATTTACCTCGGCATAGTTAAATAACAAGAGTTCAGTACATGGAAAAGACATACACTGAGTTTCAAACCCCATTGCTTCCTCCATCTTATGTAAATCTCATTTGTTTAAAAGACTTCCGGAAAACACGCAGATCTTACGTAACAGTCGGGATCATTAATATGTATGACCCCAATATTTGCATATACGCCAGCCCATGTTCAATCAAACAAGGAAAGGCAGTATTAACGTCTGGATCTGTGCACAGACAAGGTAAGCAAGCAAGGACAATATGGCAGATGGAGCAATAATAACTGACATGATCCATGATATCATGATATTTTTAGTGATATTTGTAAATTGTCTTTCTAAATGTTTCGTTAGCATGTTGCTAATGTACTGTTAAATGTGGTTAAAGTTACCATCGTTTCTTACTGTATTCACAGAGACAAGAGCCGTCACTATTTTCATTTTTAAACACTTGCAGTCTGTATAATTCATAAACACAACTTCATTCTTTGTAAATCTCTTCAACAGTGTAGCATTAGCTGTTAGCCACAGAGCATAGCCTCAAACTCATACGGAATCAAACGTAAACATCAAAATAAATAAAATTCGAAGCATGCATACAGCATGCATGACGGACATCTTGTAAAGATCCATTTGAGGGTTATATTAGCTGTGTGAACTTTGTAAACGCACTGTATTATAGTCGAGAGCTTGTGTGGCAGGGAGCAGGCGAATTAAAGGGGCGGCGCACTGCCAAAATCAGTGTATAGTTAATGATGCACCAAAATAGGCAGTTAAAAAAATTAATAAAAAAAAAAATCTATGGGGTATTTTGAGCTGAAACTTCAGAGACACATTCAGGAGACACCTTAGACTTATATTACATCTTGTGAAAAAGCATTCTTGGGCACCTTTAAATTGACTGACCATTAAAACAAATTAAGAAAACAACTCACTGTCTTACCTCATGCCATCTTTAAAGGCTCTATAATGCAATCCTGAGTAGCAGGATCCTCACCGGGATGCTTTCAAGTATCTCGGTTTGGTGCTGGAGGAGTTTCAGATTTCAAACCAGGGCTATATTAGAAAGCATTAGCGTATAACATCATTTAACAGACCAACATATACATTTAAAGCAGCAGCGAATTGTACAAAAACACAGAAACGTAACTAAGGTCCCTATTGCAATTTTTAATGCAGACACAATCACCACAGAACTGATCATTATTACTCATATTTGTAAGGCACTACCTGGTAAAGAAAGGCAAACAAGAAGCTTTACAATAAGCCATTGACACGGTCATAGCTAGACAACACAGGAGAACTGGCAGGAGGAGCGAGAAAAAGAAGAAAAAGAATATGAAATCTTGGCAGTCTGGCTATATTTACAGTTCAAAGGCATTTCCTGCTGTGTCCATCATGCTCTGAATGGGCGGTGCCAGCCTCTGATTGGCTTTGTCACCGCCTACCAAAAGCAACATGAGTCACTTGCACTAGTACAGTTCATGAATAAACATTATTCTTTTGTAATTAGAGTGTGCAGTGTTTGACACTTTTGAGTCAGAACAAACAGGTAGGAAAACCGTACCATTTACAAATGACCATAACAAATTCTTAAGATAGACTTACCATCAGCTGCCTTACCATTATATATATTTTTATCAATTAAATCACACTTTAAACTAGATAATTTGATACATATAAAACAACAGAAGCTTTAGATGGTTGCGGACAGCTGCGAAAAAATTTATTTAAACTTTGGTAAGCTCTAAATAAAAAATATAATTTTTTTTTTTCAAAATAAAAAAAACAGTACCAATAAACTAAATTAAATTCATTTTATGATATCATGATTTAATTGGCATATGAGTCACTCATTTCAAACTATTGCTGATAAGGCAAACGCTGAAAAAGTTCATTTGCATTTCATTATCACATTCAAAGAAAATTCTGGTTTGTTACACTTCTTTTTAAGAAAGGCAACCAGCAATGCGAACTTCCTTATATTGTTGATTTAAAATACAAAAATCATAATTGTGTCATAAAATAAGGCAAGCCATGTGTCGAAGTGCACATATATAAAAGCAAAGATGGTACAAAACATAAAAATGCAACTGCAAAGCAAAGGGAGATTAAAGCGTCCTTGGCCTTTGTTCTGAGTGACTGCATGTCACGGATCAAATGCGTTTGCTTGTGTTTTTGAAACATGGACAGTCACTCTGCAATAATGGCCTCTGTTCTTTTGCACTGGGGCTAAATTAGAAACCGACTCAATGACGTTATTGTCCGCAATCACCGGTAAAATACAATAAAAATACTTGGGAGGGACAAAAGCAGCACTGGCTCGGACATCAGCATCACAAACATCAATACAAACCGATAGTGCTACCACAAACTGAACCGTGAGCCAATGGCGTTAAAGAACCCACAGGATGTGACATCATCATCACTGCACAGGAATGAAAGTGGCACTTAAAATACACATGAAAACAATAATCACTCTGTTTTGTCTAAAGCCTCTCTCTCGTAGCTTTAAGTGTAAAAATATATTTACATATAATACTATTTTATTTCATCTACACAGGAAGAATATACTGAACATCTGATTATTGGCATAGCAGAAAAAAAAAAAAAAAAAAAATTGTTGGGCTTTCTTTGTGCAGGTGCTGATATGAGAAGTACCATAGTGAGTTTTCATTCTCAGCGACGTTTGTGATGTTCCCCTCAGGTCAGAGTTTATTTGGTCCCACTGAATCAAGAACAAAGCTGAAAGCCATGTGGAAAAGAAGGGTTCGCAATTAGTCTGTGTTCCACCTCACTTTATCTTTCACTCGACAGAGCAGAGGCTCCCTCAACCAGAGTCCTCCAGAAGGGCTGTTCTTATTTTTGAGCCCATTAAATTGAGCTGCGTCTTGGATTTAGTGGCACTTCCATCTCCTTTCTTAAGTCTGGGCTCCCCGACACTAAAGGTCGGTCACTTTATTCTCCAATGCAGCGGCGATCTGCTGCAGTCTGAGGGTCAGCTGTTTGCTCTGGGCGGCAGGGTCGTCCTCCAGCGACGAGATAATCTATGGACGGCATTTGTGTTGTTTTACTCACTGATCTCAAGCAAGAAATATGTGTAGCAGAGTATGTGAGTCGGTATGGAAATAACTATCGGCTTTAGGGCTGTGAAAATAAATCGTTGAATCGCGAATCGAGAAATGATTCTGGATCAATTCTGAGATTTTCCGAATCCTGAGCTTAGTTTATAACAGCAGATGGCACTGTGTGCTTTAGAAACAGCTGTAATTGAACTCAATACACACCACTTGAACCTTCTATAAAATAATCTTTTATTTTATAGATCTTTAAAATTCTAAAAGGTTGAAGCGAATTACAAGGGTGTTCGCAGTGAGCTGTTTACATTAATTTCGCATCATAAAAGCATTCTGAGGTGCAAGTACATAGACACGAGCGCTCTTCTTCACGTGCATTTGAGCATGCAGTTACACACTAGCCTAGAGCGCCATCTGCTGTTAAAAACTAAGCTCAGAATCAATTCAAGAGAGAATTGCGGTACATTCGGAAAATCTCAGAATCGAGCAGAATCGATTTATTGTCCCAGCCCTAGTCATACTCTAATGTGTAATAACACCTACCCCGTCATAGTACTTGCTGGCATACTGGTAAAGTTGGTGCAATGCAACCTGGGTATTCAACTTATCTGTGTGAGACTGGAGAAAGATAAAGAGTCAAATCTGTTATGTACAATAACATGCATTAAATTACATGCATTAAAAACTACATAAAATGAAAAAAAAATAAATGACAAAATATAAAACAAATAGAAAATAAAATAAAAATTACATTATATAGATTTTTTATGATTTTAAGTTTCGTCTGCTCACCAAGGCTACATTTATTTAATTAAAAATACAGTAATAACAGTAATATTGTGAAATATTATTACAATTTAAATGTTGTAAATATTATTTACAATTACAATTTAACTGTTTTCTATTTGAACATATTTCACAAAGTAATTTATTCCTGTGATCAAAGCTGAATTTTCAGCATCATTACTGCAGTCTTCAGTGTCACATGATCCTTCAGAAATCATTCTAATATGCTGATTTGCTGCTCAAGAAACATTTATGATTATTTTTCAATGTTGAAAACAGTAACAATATTTTTTTTTTTTCAGGATTCCTTAAACAGAAAGTTCAAAAGAACAGCATTTATCTGAAATACAAAGCTTTTGTAACATTATTAACACTACTGTTCCAAAGTTTGGGGTCAGTAAGAATTTTATTTTTAATTTTTTTGAAAAGAAATTAAAGAAATTAATATTTTTTTTCAGCAAGGATCCTTTAAATCGATCAAAAGTGATAGTAAATACATTTATAATGTTACAAAAGATTATATTTCAGATAAACACTGTTCTTTTGAACTTTCTATTCATCAAATAATCCTGAAAAAAAATATTTACAATACAAATATGTTGTACAATTGTACACATTAAATGTTTCTTGAGCAGCAGATCAGCATATTAGAATGATTTCTGAAGGATCATGTGACACTGAAGACTGGAGTAATGATGCTGAAAATTCAGCTTTGATCACAGGAATAAATTACTTTTTTAAAATATATTCAAATAGAAAACAATGATTTTAAATTGTAATAATATTTCACAATATTACGGTTTTTATTTTATTTTTAATTACATAAATGCAGCCTTGGTGAGCAGAAGAAACTTCTTTTAAAACATTAAAAATCTTACCGATCCCTAACTTTTGAACGGTAGTGCATATATAGAAAATTAAAAAAAAAAATAAAATAGAAAA